>NC_048435.1:12194118-12470511 GCF_004353265.1 Vitis riparia | reverse complement strand
TTCTATTCTCCCATGTTTCCCATTATTGCTACCTTCTAACTCCGTGTAAGATAGCTATAATGTTTGGGAGGAAATGATGAGTTCAAGGCATTGGAATCCTTGTTTTGTGAGGCATTTCCATAATTAGGAGATGGAGGAGGCACTTAATAGAGAATCACAACACCACACAAGTCAAAACATAAGAGCTTGTTTGGGAACATTTTGAAAACAGTTCTTTAAAAATGGATTTTGAGAGTAGTTTTAAAAACAGTTTTTTAATATTTTGTAGAACAAATATTTATTTGAGAATGTAAAATGTTCTCAACTTGTTTTTTATATTTCCAAATATTTACTAAAAATAACTTTTATTTATACTGTATTATTTTCGATCATTCTCCATATTTATAGAGTTAAGTTTTAAAACAAGTGAAAACAATCAAATATTCTCATAAAACATCTTATTTTCGGAACAAATTCTCAAAAACTATTTTTTATCATAAAATTATCAAATGTGTTTTCAAGTCTGAAAAATAGTCTTCTATTTTTAAAAAACAAAAAATTACTTTAAAAAAACAGTTCCCAATTATGCTCTCTCATCTGCCACAACCAAGGAAGTCTTGCCTTCGACTACCTCCCAACCAATACCCTTTACTTCCATAAACCAACCAAACCTGTCTCTACCAACTCTATAACACCATCCCCCACCTACTCACCAAACTTCCCTAAGATGACATCGCTTAAGCAAAGACCCAATGCTTACAGCGTTCAGCTCTTGTCTCTCATTCTATTCCCACTATTCAATGGGAGCCTGAATGCATATTAAGTCGGTATTTTTGAAAGGCATAGGTTATATGCATTCACATCTTTCATATAAATAACTTTAGGTTATGTTTGTTTCTTGGAAAATTTAAAGGAAAATGTAAAAGAAAGAAAATAGAAAGAAAAAGTAAAAGGAAAGAAAAATTGAAAAAAAATACAAAATATGTTTAAATTTAATAAATTATTTTTATTCGTTTCTTTAAATTCATTTTACTTATTTTTCTCTATTATAGCAAGATTAAATACTTTTAAAATAAATAATTTTAAATTAATTTTAATTATATTTGATATTCTTTTATAATTTTTTATAATGAAATCAAACATTAAAAAAACTATTTTCCTTAACAATTTTTTTTTTCTCTAATATTTTTCGGAACCAAACGTAGTTAAATTCTAAGGGCTCTTATGCAGTACATACATTGAGGAAATTAAGTAGAGAAAGTGTGATGTTCACAAATCTACCATGCCAAGCCTGCGGTTGCTCAAGCTCGTCATGCCATATAAACCAGCTTAGAACTAGAATATAAGCTTGAATTGCTCCCACATAAACAGCTAAGAATTCAAGGAACTTCATGTGGCATGCATTCAAGTACTCATTGAGGAAATTAAGGGAAAGCATGAAATGTTCAGGAACTTGCCAACCCAAGCCTATGGTTCCTCAAGCTCATTAGCTACATAAACAAGCTCAAGACTAGCACCTCAGTTTGACTTGCTAGTAGATGAACAATCCTGAAAGAACACATATGGATGTTGATTTCAAATTGTTCATGTTTGGTTCATTTGAAGTCCTAGTGAACAAAGTCAATATTCAAGTTTTGTCGATGTATTTAAAAATAATAATAATTATAATTGTAAAGGAAAAAAAAATGATTAGAGAGAACCAATAGGGATAATAGAATATGTATATATATTTTTTTTATATTTATGTGCTTAGTACCATGGAAATTTAAATATTGTGATCAAAATTATATCTAACGCATATATAACAACTGTGCGAAGAAAAACAGATTTTATTTACAATGTCATATCCATTTCTAGTGTTTGTGTCTATGTATGCATGATTCTACATTCCAATTGTAGGCACAGTCCCGATAGCAGTGTAAAGATATCAGGTGTAGCTGACAGAAGTAATGGGATGCAAACAACAAAGCCATATATGTTGGCTAACAATCTTATAGAATCTGACAGACGGACTAAGGCATGATTTGACCCCAAAATTCCCTACATCAATGTTTTATATTTTTTATGCTTTATATTCAACCTATAGACATAATTTACTAGGTATTTAGGTTTTTTTTTTTTTTTTTTGTTCTTTTTCAGTCATTTAAACCTATAGACAATCATATTATGAGAAATGCTAACATATGAAGAAACTATTCATGGGGTTGCATAGACACACAGTTATCTACTGCTACTGGAATGGATAAATCTTCTATGGTTCACCACCATGATGAGCAGGGAATCCTCACAATCCCATTCCAACCCAAGTTCAGATTCATGCTCAACTCTAATTTTCAGTATCTCACTATCCATTTTCTGCAAGGTATGTGTATCATACACTTCATCAAATCCTATTTTACCACACTAATAAGAATATAAAAAAATATATATTCTTCAAGAAAAGAAATCAAGTTACAAATAATTGGCATTTTTTTAAAATGTGGTAACTAACAAGCCTTCATGGCAAGGTGCTCCATTGAAAATTTGCACCTGTATATGAAACCAGATGATCCATTTACACAAAAAGGTTTCTAACTTACAGTCAGGATGTCAGATTATGTATCAATAAATCCTGGAGATAGAATGATCCTTAGAAGCTCCTTCAAATTAGCCAATACATGGCGTGGCCCTAAACTCTTTACACCAATGAAATTCAGCAGCTGCTCTAAATCCTGCAATCAGTAAAGAAAGAAGTTGCAGCACTCGGACAAGGCATGTAAGAGAATACTGAAAAGGCAGATAAGTACTAGGATTCTACACTAGAGAATTAGAAGTTCAATTGATCAATGAGACTTCAAGAAAAAAGGAACATTTGTGGTTAAAAGTTCTAATTGAAATTTGAAATCATAAATTCAGAAATTGAACAACCCATTTGGCGCTCCTCCGTCAACAAGGGAAGAAAAAGGAAATTGAGAGAAGTTCCGAGAGTTAAACTAATCTGTAGAACACATAGAGTAAGATGAACGGGTCTTCAGCATTGATTAAACTGGTTCAGAAAACATTAGTACTGAAAAATTGCAAATCAATTCTGATAAAACTAAAGTTCACAAGATCAATAACAAACTAATTTGCTTCTAAGAGTCCCTTTTGTCTATCCAGGACTTAAAAGGCAAGGACAACCACTACAAGAAATATAGGATATGGTCACATATTTTTAGTAGGGGTCAACAAAATTCATAGCTAAAACTAATATATAGCGTCACAGATAATCTAACCACGTCTAAAGATACTAGTATTGGCGCTAAAATCTCCTCTGTTTCAAGTCTGATAGCTAACTCACTCCTCTGTTTCAAGTGGAGTTGTTGCTAGAGTAATTTTTCAAAGGATTTACAGACATAGGTCACTACAATTTCAAGGTATAATTTCTTTGCTTTGTTGTTGTTGTTGTTAGATCTAAATCCTTTATACAATTTGATTGTTAGATCTAGACCATTTCTTTCTCATCATCTATTTGTTTGGAGCATTTTGCACTTTTTAATCGGAAATTATAGAAACTTTATATCAAATCAGGGAAAAGTAGTTTTAAAATAGGAGTAGCAAAGACCTAGAGCTGAAGAAAAAATAAGGGTAAGTGTGAGTACTTGTTTCCAAAGAAGCTGTGGAGGTTGATGATGAGTTCATCTTCTTTATCAGTAAAGTTTCCTCTCTTCATATTAGGCCTGAGATAGTTTATCCACCTAAGCCTGCAACTCCTCTCACATCTCAGCAACCCTGAAGACCAAGTTGGATATGCTCATACCAGAGACATTATTATTGTTTTTACTTGTTAAGGAATTGACAATGTTGAATGAATATATGTTATGGGTGTTATTATTTACTTTTAAATCTTCTTGCTGTAGACCAAGAAATTTGACATATCGGTTGGAATCAGTAGCTACATAAATTTCAAATCAGTTATCAATTTCTAAGCCTAAAATAATTGATTATTGAATTGACAACAGAGAATGCCATCCAAAATGCTTCATGATCGTATCGAAGTAACTCAAAATGCAGTAGCTTATACACTTCCACTTTGGTGTTAAAAGACACGAGTAGGGGATCCCAGAAGAAATGTTTCCTCACCCATTTCCATTCAATATTTTCTTGGGAAGTGACGTGCACTTTGCATGCACTCAAGTTACAACCCTTCCGTGCCTCTTAATACATGTTCTTTACACAGGGAAAATATTGAATACATGTTCAAATATCAGGTTTTGTGATTAACAGAGGCAAAACAGATCCTTATAATCACTATCTTTCCATAGAGATGCAAACTTAGCTACCATTGCAATCTCCTTAAAGCAAGGGCTTGACCATATTGTTATTGGCTTCCCCAACCTTGAGCAAAGTTTGATATAGTTTCTAGAATATTTATATATTGGCAATTCTGTCCTAAAAGTGTGTAATTGAGTATCAGTCATTGCAAGCTCATTCAATCCACTCGGCTATATGGTTCAACATTGCAATATCAGTCATTAACTCAAGGTATCAGCATCGAGCAACATACACAATACAATAGTATTAAAGAAATAACAATCACGGTTCAAAGTTGTGATGGTGGTCATTGACGTAGAGGCTCTCGAGGCATATCAGTCCCGACATCTTAGTTCAATATCAGATGATAATAATTATTATAAATAAATAAATATAATTAAATAAACTTTAAAAATAATAAAATAAAATACAATGAAAGACATTAATGAAAATTTTCATTGTTTGCATATTAAGTTGAAATATTTTCAATGCATCAACATTTTAGTCAACTTTATTCTACACATGCATTTGTGAATTAACCTTCACCCAAAGGATAGCTACACGACTTTTTATTTGTCTATCACCAAGAAGAACTCAATACCTTAAAAGGATCAAAGTTTGCGAGTTAGGAATGGATTTGACGATTAATTTACCTAACAAAAAGTTGTTAGGCACCCCATTAAGTCCCAAAAAAAGTCTTTTGATCTTTGCTAAGTTAATTGAAACAATTTTAATATTTAATTAATTAATTAATTGATAATAGAAAATAAAAAATAAATAATAATAATAATAATAATATTAAAATAAAATTTGATTTTATTATGTGAATGAATAATAATAATAATAATAATAATAATAATAATAATAATAATAAAAGTTTTAAGAACTGATATTAACTTATAAAAAATCGTTTGCAAAAACAATTTTGATTATATTAATCTCAATGAATCAATTGCATCCAAATTTACAATAATTATTAATCTTATTCATATATAATCACAGTTGTATCCATTGACTTTCAACTCAGACAAGTCAATACTTCAATACTCTACATACATCTAAATTATAGTTCCAATTCCACTACAAATTCGATGTAAAAATAAAAGACAGTACAACATGGTTTTAACTTTCCTTGCTTGGGACTCTTCTTTTTCAATATGAATAAGCCCAGAGCGGGTTCTCTCCCCTCTCAGAAAAGAGTTCATCCAAAGATCCAAGAGCCCTCATCTACACATGTGCATTATCTTTTCTTTTAGACCAGACCGCCATTCTCTGATTGTCTGAAGGACCAAGTGCAAGAAGAAATACATATAAAAAAAAAAAGGTAATCTGAGCTGTAAGGAGATTCTTCTAACCATGCCCGAAATCGTACCTCTCCAATTTTGAAAATACTCCAATATAAAGGGGAGGAAAAAGCAAGAGCAGAGGATGCAAGTGAGGAATGAAAGGGCAGAGGAATGTGGTAAAACAGCGTACAAGCCGGTTGCGAAAGCGATGGCCATTGCTCCCATGCCAATCATGGTCAAAATAAAGGCCCAAACCAAGTGCTTTGCAAGGAACTCCTCCCCTTTACGCATGGTCATAAAAAAGTGAAGAAATACAGCGCATAGTGAGGAGACCATGGCTATGGTATCCATCACAACGCTCAGAAAGCTGCCTTCTTTGATAAAATTGCCTTGCCATCATCCTCTTTGTAACCAGTTTATAAAAATTCCGTTGATAAAAAAATGATTGTGTCAAATACATAAAGAAAACAGTTTATAAAAAAAATTGATTTTAAATCAATGACAAAAGCAATTTATAAGAAATTGATGCCATTAATATAAACTTATAAAAAACGTTTTACAACAAATTTGATTTCACTGATATCGATGATTAAAAAGATAGTTCATAAAATTTTGATGTTATTAATTTAACTTATGAAAAATAGTTTGTAACAAATTTGATTTTATTTATGTGAATTAATTATACTAATAATAATAATAATAAAAAGTCTTAAGAAATGAAATGATTAATATTAACTTATAAAAATCATTTGTGATAACAATTTTGATTATATTAATCTCAATGAGTCAACTGCATCCAAATTTACAATAATCACTAATCTTATTCATATATAATCACAGCTCAGACAAGTGAGTACTTCAATACTCTACTTACATCTAAACTATAGTTCCAATTCCAATACAAATTCGATGTGAAAATAAAAGACAGTAGAGCATAGTTTTAACTTCCCTTGCTAAGGACCCTTCTTTTTCAATATGAGTGGGTTCTCTTCCCTCTCAAAAAAGAGCTCATCCAAAGATTCGGGAGCCCTCATCTACACATTTTCTTGTCAAAGTCAAACAGACCTTAAAATGAACACGCATCAAATAAAGAGGATATTTTTTTTCTGAGCCGATAGGTTATTCTTCTAAGTCCAAGCATGCCCGAAATCATACCTCTCCAATTTTGAGAATATTCCAATATAAAGGAGAGGAAAAAGCAAGAGCAGAGGATGCAAGTGATAAATGAAAGGGCAGAGAAATGGGGTAAAATGACGTACAAGCCGGATGCGAAAGTGATGGCCATTGCTCCCATGCCAATCATGGTCAAAATAAAGGCCCAAACCAAGTGCTTTGCAAGGTAATCCTCCTGTTTACGCATGGTCATAAAAAAGTGAAGAAATACAGCGCTCAGTGAGGAGAGCATAGCTATGTGTGGACCCCACACTTTGGCTCATGCGTTTCCCACTCAATGGTGAGCTCGATTTTAATTTGAAAAATGATTTTTTTATTGATTAAGAAAATGACTTGGAGTCGCCACTTATTTTCGTTTTATTTTTGAAAGGGTAAACAAAATAAGAAAGAAAACCCTAAGTGCGACTCCTTATTTTGGAAAAGGTGATCTACGAAAAAAACCAGATCGGGTTCGGGGGTCAGGTTACTTATTGGGAAGGTACGGTAACGACCGTAGCACCCCTCTAAGTCCCTAAAGTCGGGTCTCTACTAATAAAATGAAGTTGACATGGCAATCAATGAGAAAATCAATGAATACTCGAAGCGATCATGCACATATGGGAATCAAAACATGTATAAAGAATGAACAAAATATGAGTGGATACGTACCTGGTCCTCCAGTCGCGAATGCGCTATCATGGAACAGGATTAGTGAATCATGAATAGATAAAATTATGCGCATGTTAAGGAACAGAATAAATCAAACAAGCATGGTAAATCAATCAATCAATCAATCAATTAGTCATAAAATCACATATGCGGGGCCCCCACCAAAGCCCGATTGATCTTGCCTGAATTAATCTCGCGAAACCCATTATTTCGGAATTATGAAGATTCATCATTCTTACTTGTGTAAAAAATCAAAAGAAATAGAACATTATTTAAAAATCGAAGTGGAATTAAAGTTATTCGAGAGAAAACTAGATTTTTGAGATTTATTTGAAAATTAGAGTCTCGAAAATTATTTGAAGATTGGAGTCTTGAAAAATTAAATTTAAGAATTGGAATTTTGGATATTAAATTTGAAAGAAATTAGAATTTTGAAAATCGGAAATTAAGTTCAGAAATTGGAATTTTGAATAATTGTTTAAAATGGAATTTCAAAATAAATAACTAAAATAATAATAATTAAATAGATTAATGTGAATTTTGGAACTTTGGAATTATGAATTAAATCGGGAGTCGGAAATTTTAATGAATTATTTAAAATGAAATTTTAGAATAAATAAATAAAATAATAATAATTAAATAGATTAATGTGAATGTTGGAATTTTGGAATTAGCGGAAGTGGAAACTTTAACGAATTGTTTAAAAATGGAATTTTAGAATAAATAAATAAAATAATAATAATTAAATAAATTAATGTGAATATTGGAATTTTCAGAAATAGAAATTTAATTCGGAAATTGAAAGTTTTAAGCGAACTATTTAAAATGGAATTTTAGAATAAATAAATAAAATAAACTAATTAAATAGATTAATGTGAATATTGGAATTTTTGGAATTAGAAATTAAAATCGGAAGTGGAAATTTTAATGAATTGTTTAAAATGGAATTTTAGAATAAATAAATAAAATAATAATAATTAAATAAAAATAATAAGGATTAAATAAATAAATGTGGAAATTGGAATTCCGAAAATTAGAAATCGAATTTAGAAATCGGGATTTTGAAGAATTACTTGATGATAGAATTTTAAATAAATAAATAATAATAATAATAATAATAATAACAAGAATAATGATTGAATAAATAAATATGGAAATTAGAATTCCGGAAATTAGGAAATTGAGTTTGGAAATCGGGGTTTTGAGGAATTGCTTGATGATAGAATTTTAAATAAATAAATAAAATAATGATGATTTGAATAAATTGATGTGAGGATTTAAAATTTCAGAAATTGGAATTTAAATTTAGAAATTAGAATTTTGAAAGATTATTTTAAAGATTAAATTTTTAAAAATGAGCAAATGAATAAATAACGATGATTAAATAAATTAATGTGAGAATTAAAATTTCGGAATTTGGAATTTTAAATTTAGAAATCGGAATTTTGAAATATTATTTAAAGATTGAATTTTAAAAATGAACAAATGAATAAATATCGATGATTAAATAAATTAATGTGAGAATTAAAATTTCGGAATTTGGAATTTTAAATTTAGGAATCGGAATTTTGAAATATTATTTAAAGATTGAATTTTAAAAATGAACAAATGAATAAATATCGATGATTAAATAAATTGATGTGAGAATTAAAATTTCGGAATTTGGAATTTTAAGATTATTTGAAGATGATATTTTTAAAAAAGGATGAAATTCGGAATTATGGAACTTTTGGGATATTAGAATTAAAAATTGAATTTTGGGAAAACTAAATTTATAGTTATAGTTCTAGAAAATTATTTCGAGAATTAAATTTTGAAGAATTAAAATTAAAATATTGGAATTTTGGAAAATTGAATTTCAGATCTGAAGTTTCGTAAGCTGAATTTAAAAATCGCATTTTACGAGATTATTTCGAAAAGGGTACGTGTATATATATATATTCTTAAATAAAATAATTAACAAATAAATAAATAAATAAATAAAATAAATGAATGAATTCGGAATGTTGAGATTTTTAAAAGAATTATTTGATAACAGAACTTTCAAAAAATGAAATTTTTGACATGAAAAAAAATGGAATTAAGAAGATGGCACCTAGGAGAAAAAGAGAAAAGAACTAATAATAAACACCCTTGAGGCCTACGGGACCTATGCCACTAATGAATAAAAAAATAATAAACTCATGTCTTTGACTTTTATTCACCAATTTCTTTAAACATGCCATCAAAACAAAAGGGCTCCAGCAAATATTTGCTCGTTATCACTATTGCTCTAACCTGAACTCAAAGAATAAATTTGAGTTCCCTAAACATCAAATAGAGGTTGCCGGTCAAAACTAGGTTCATTAACCAGTCCAAAGAATACTCTCACTGAATAATGCCCCCTGGGGCACCCTATTGATAATGCAGAAATTTTCAGGACCTCCAGATGGAGGAAAATAACGGAGAGTTTTAGGAGGAGGAGAGACGAGACCAGGAATTATTGCATTAACATTTCAAGAACCATCTGAAAAAAATGAGACTACTGTTCGGAGACGACAGCACTCCTCTGTCGTCCGCATCCTCGGCAGCCGCGACAGCCACCGGAAACCAGTTCACGTTCCGCGCCCTCTCGGATCCATCTGATGAACTATGTTCAGACATCAGATTATCAGCGAGCCACGGGAAGCGAAACTGCGAAGAAGGATGGTGGCGAGAAACAGGGAGAAATAAAGAAAAACAGAGTATGTGCATAAAAATATAATATCATTAAATTTGACTCCACTTTACCAAGGTAAAAGAGGGCTTATCAAACAGAATGGTGAGAGGGTTCGAGCGATCTCGACAAACAAGCAAATGGTATAGCCATTACACAGCTCATATATAGCATGGTCATCATACGGCTCATATGGGGAAAACAGGGACCAAGCAATACATGGAATGAGGAGCAGATTTAACACATTAAATAATCCGAACAAGCATCCAAAAATCATAAAGAGTTAAGGTATGGCTGAAAATAGAACAAAATGAGTTAAAAATGGAGAACCTAAGGTGCGAAATAATCAAACCTGAGCGATTCCTCCCTTGCTCTTCTCTTACAGTTTTCTTGAAAGGCTTCTCTCCAGCTGAAATGAGCAAGGAGATTGCTGCGTTTCTCCTCCCCTGTCCAACGCCTCCCCAAGCTGAAGGATCCCCCTTTTCTTTTTTTCCTTCCACCTCCTTCTCCTCTTCCTCAGCAAGCCACTGAAAATATCTCCTCTGTCACCCCTGCAGCCCTAGCTCCTCTGTTCCCTTACACCGTCACCTCAAGTTCTTTGGGTTGCTCAAGAACAGCTCACCCATCATCCTCTTTGGCTGCCCGAGAAACGGCTCCTTCTCATCAGCCGCTTTCCTTCACTTCCCATCCCCCATTTAGCTGCTCGAGAACGGCTTCGAGGTGGCTAGGAGAGATAATCAAATAATAATAATAAAAAAACGAACACCCTTTGAGGGGGTCTACAATATGGTATCCGCCACAACAAATGCTCTGAAAGCTGCTTTCTTTGATAAAATTGCCTTGCCATTATCATCTTTGTAACCACCGGGCAAGGTGAAACCCGCAGCAAAAGTTACTGTTGTTATAAGCGCAGAAACTATCAAATGGTTTTGGCCTTGTTCTCGTAATGCAGCGATGCATTTCTCGTTGTGCTCTTTGCTTTCTTCATCATCTATCAATTGCTTCATTATATCCTGAAATTGAATAAGAGGAACATTGCAAATTAACTCAACTGATGAATCAATTTTTGTCACATTCAGTCACTCATTGCTGGGTAAAAAAAGCCATTGAAAATCTGATACAAATGATAAATGCATCTAACTTAAATACAATAGCAAATCAAGCTTATTTATTCCAAAAGATTGAGGTTAATGGAGTTATTTGTTTGCTCTAAACCTTCCTAATAAAAATAGTATGATGAGTACCAATTTACTTAAATTTCAACACCAATATAAATTATTAAATAAATCCAATGAATTTATCTTTTAACTCATAGATGTTTTGCAATTATATATCTTAATTTTGACAAAAAGGATAAACAAGAGTCTTATTAACAATAATAAATTCTGGTATCGGGATCTTATTCCTGGCATTAGTCAATTGGCTTCAGATGAAAGGATGGTAAGTTTGGGTTCAAGGAATCCAAACATATTTAAAAGTAACAAAACATAGCATATTTCAAAGAAAATATATCTTTTCATTCAAATGAGCACATGCAGTTTGAGACGAGCATTTTCCAAAATACATATAACTGAAGTTATGTGGAGCCTTACCTTTTCCTCTCCCCACAAAATCATGTTGCAGGCTGTCATGGACTCTCCGTATTCTCTCTCTCTCTCTCTCTCTCTCTCTCTCTCCCTCATCTTTTTCCAACGCAAAGATTTATCTTCAGGCATAACATTCTCGAAGTACTCTAGAATCTGATCCATCAAACATAACCAACCTTTAATTAAATACATCAAATCAATATTATTTATTCCAAGAGATACAAGGTTAATCAAGTCATTTGTTTGTTCTAGAACTTCTTAATAAAAATAGTATGATGAGTGTCAATTTATTTAAATTTGAACGTCAACATAAATTATTCAATAAAAATCCAATCAATTTAGAAACAAGGAAAAAACTCTAACTTTCCTTTCATTTTTATTTTTATTTTTAAACTCTCACAAGTTTTGGAATAGATGTTCTACAGTTATCTCGACAAGAAAGATAAACAAGAGTCTTGTTAATAACAATAATAATAGTAGTAGTAGGAGGAGGTAAAAGATAAATTAGAAAAAGAATCATGCACCCTTATTGTCATTCCATGAGGGTAAGAAAAAAAAAACAAAACAAAAGAAGACAAACTAAAATTTTATTAATTCTTTATCTAATTCATCCACTACTACTTTAAAATGTGATAAAAATAGTTAAAATGTGGAAAGGCAAAAAAAATTTCTTGATGCTATTTTTGGTTCTTGAGAAATCTTAAGACTATTTTGGTCATCGAAAACCAAAAAAAAAAAAAATGCAAAAACAATTCCATGAGGCTATGTTTATTTCTAAAAAAAATGTGAGAGAAAATATCAAGAAAAGAAAATAAAGAAGAAAAATAGAATGAAATAAACACAGTCTTAGTGTTTTTCATGAACAAAATATAGTATGAGAAGAATCCATGAAAATATATAAAATAAAAAATGGAAAAAATAAAATAGTTTCCTTAGAAAAAGTGGAAATTTTTTGGAAAGAGCGCATTTATCAAGAATTTAATTTTTTCTCAACTTTTTTATGAGCAATAAAATAAAAGAAAATCTTATAAATTGTTCTTATCTTTTTCCTTTTCCTTTCCTCAAATTAATCTTAAACAACATTTGATTTTGGAAAGTAAGGGAAAAAAAAAATTAAGAAAAATGGTTTTTTTTTCTAACATTTGGATACAAGTGAAAATATGATAAGAAAAACATTATTAAAGAAAGATATTAACGATTTTTCTTCCCATTTTCATTTTTTTATGAAAAAAAAAAATTATGCTAAGTACATTCCTCTTAAATTTAAATTTCTTTTGCTTAATTTTTCAATGAACAATGAAAAGAAAGAAACATTTTATAATTATTTTCCTCTATTTCCTTCTTTTCCTTTTCTCTATTATTCTATCTTGAAACTTTGGAGAGAAGAAAATAAAAAACTAGCTAATGCTTCGGTGATGGATCTTATTCCCAACATGAGTCGATTGGATATGGATGAAAGGATGGTAAGTTTAGGTTGAAGGAATAATTCTTACTAATAAGATTCATACTAATAACAATAACAACGATGACAATAATGACAAGTTAAAGATTAAAAGAAAAAGAATCACCCTCATACTCCTTTATTTTGACCTTTTTTTTTCATTTATGAGGTATACGTAATAATTCCAAAGGGAAAAATGAAAAAAAAAAAGACAATAAAATTTATTCTTTATCCTACATATATTCACCTTCTAGTATTTCAAAATGTTACAAAAAAAAGATAAAAAAGCTATGGAAAAGGAAATATCTTCTTGATGTTATGTTTGGCTATGAGAAGTGTTAGGACTATATCTGCTTCATGAGAAATGATATGGAAAAAAAGGCTAAGGTTATGTTTGATTCCTGTAAAATTTGAGAAAAAATGGCAAAGAAAGATGATAGAGAAGAAAAATAGAAGGAAAAAAAGTGAAAAAAAGAAATTTAAAATTGATAAATTATTTTTACATGGTTCTTCAAATTGATCATTTCACTTTATTTTATTTTTCATATAAAAATTGAATAATTTGAAAATGTGTAAGTTTTTAATAATTTTAATTATATTTAATTTTCTTTCTTATTTTTTATTGTATACAAAATATGATAGAGTTATTCTTTTTAGTATTTTTTTTTCCTTAATTTTTTTCTAGAATAAACTAGAGCCTAAGAAATTGATATTCATATATTTGAATACCCTGGAAAAAAAATATAAGACAATACAAGAAAATAATAAAAGATTTCCCTTTCTACCTTCCTTAGAAAAAAATGGGGAAAACTTAGGAAAAGTGCATGTGTCAACAATTTAATTTTTGTTCCTTTAATCCTAGCTTAGGACTTTTTATATTTATTGGACTTATACTCTATTGAAGATTTAAGGTTATTGTAGGGTCAATGATTCATTCCCAATTGGTGTCTCAGCTGATTCGTGTCCAGCTGGTATCCCTTGATTGTGGTTCTCAGGGAGTAATCAACAAAATTTATAACCTATTACACCATGTACTATGATAGCCTTAGCTAGCATAGCATAGTGGCTTTAGGGTCGTTCATTGGGAAGGGTTTTCAACTCACAACTGATATCAATTCAGAGTTAAATTGGTGCTTTTTCATTTCAAGGTTAGCTTAAGAAATAAAACACAAACTTTGGTTAAATGAAGTTTCGTTTAAAGCTAACTAAAAAGAAAGTAATGGAAATTATTTATGAAGAAAAACATTCCTTGGAGGTTTAGGTTCACAGGGGAGGTTTCTTATGCAAAAATAGAGCTCTGGTCATTTGGTTCATTTTCTCGCATTAGAGAATTAACATATAGTCGATTCTCTAACCGGTGTTGTACAGATGTATCCTTTAAATGGATTTCAGCTCTAATTCCCTCTCACTAATGCAATTTGCAATGGCTCGTGTCTCTCACCTAGCATTTGCCATTCAAGGTGATCTTTAACTTTGGACTTCCCTTCTCAAGCTCGCAAGAGATAACTAATGGATATCTCCTTGGAGTCCAAAAGCTTACCAAGTGTTGGCAATTCTAGAAAATCCTACCTTTAAGTCACTTCCCAAAAGCTTGCAAGAGGTAAACTAGTGCATCTCCATGAATGGAGATCACTTGCCTTACCAAGTGTTGGCTCAAGTGAATTGAAGGTGTTTTAAGTTAACTAAAAACATAGAAATCATTAAAGGATCGCACTTTCTCTTCATTAATGGCTGAAACCACAAAACTACTAATTCTTGCTCTTGGAACCTTTCCCGGCAACCTTAGCTCTAAGGAACTAAAAGTCTAGCCACTCATTCTCTGAGGAAACTTCCTTAGAGCTTGTTTGGCTAGTAAGAAAAATTAACGAGAAAACACAAATATATATATGAAAAGCAGAGCAAGTGCTCTGTAGAGATATTACTTATACAAAAGGTTGTCTCTGAGAACAAGCTCCCCAGAATGTTACATTATCCCCGCGTAAAGGAAATTACAAACTATATATATCAGAGGTTATTCACTCCTCTGTTCTTACTTAAAGACTAAGGAATCTTATGATAGGTGGGTTACAAGGAGACTTTGGGGATTTAGACATCAAATATCTAAAGAAAAATATCCCAAAATATCTCAAAATGTCGGTCGGAAATATCAGGAAGCTTCAGGAGAACACTGCAGTTGTGCATAGCTATTGCACAGATGGCTGCAAAATGGATCCGGCGGATTGCTAGTGTTGGACGAGCCAAGCTGTCCGGAGAATCTGAATTGGCAGCTGCGGATGCTCTCCGGGTAAGCGCTATAAGATGATCTGGACATGTCTGTCCGGGGAAGTTAAAACGCCTCCTCTCCCATCCGGCGCCAAGAGCTGAATGTGAATTATCCGGAGAAGATGGAACATCGGTTGGACAGAATTCCTACCCGGGTGGAATGAGCTATGCCTGCGCCTCGCAATGCTATCCGGCGCAACTCCATCCGGATTCCCCAAGAGGACAAATGGCGGCGCTCCCCTATCCGGACTCCCCAAGAGGACATGCGCCGCAATGCTATCCGGATATGTGGTCCGGATGGAAAAACATTGACTAAAGTGAGCAAGCCTTGCCACAGCCCACGTTTCGCCGTCATCCGATGGTGTGTCCGGACGCCCTTTCCGGACATCTTTTGTCATGGATTCCAAAGAACTCTCCTCAATCTCTGATTGCTTTGGTGATAAAAAAGCTATCAAAACACCAAAACTTAACACAAATTTGATTAGAATTGATTGCAAGGGTCCTTAACATGCTAATTGAGTTAAAAGGTGATAACTACTACTCAAAAGTGTTTATAAGAGTTAATTACAATCTATGAAATAACTCTTTTTGAGTAGTAATCACTCCCCCCAACCGACATATTGCTAGTCCCTTAGCAATGAAGGAGAAAAAAATAAAAATAAACAGTACTATAATTTACAACATCATGCTGATAAAAAAAAAAATAATTTTCAAGTGGCATGATGATCTAACTCTCACATGGAACATTAAAGAAATAAAAACTCAAACTTCAACAAGAGTTATCAAATAACTTGTCTAATCACAATTCTTAAAGAGAAGACATTATGCAAATTTAAACTTTAAAAGAGTTTCCACTCCCAAATGGTCAAACCTTACTCTTCCACAAAAATCTATGTGTTATTTATTAGTTTCCGAATATAGTATGTTGAACTAATCTCTCCCCCCAACCTAGTTATTTTTCAAAGCTTAGCAAACTGATCAACCTCCAATAGGCTAAGAACGCACCTCTTGGTTCACAATTTTTTTTTTCATTGTAGGAGTACAAGGCTAAATGTATTCTTTTCTAAATTGTCCATGTAACGGGGGTCCATCGATGACTCCCAACCAATTAAGGTTTAGGGCATCAAGCTTTAAGGATCTTTCAACCATTAACTCCTCGGATTTTACCCCGGACTTTTGAGAATGAATTTTAATGCCCAAGCACCTACAGTATGTTAAACTCCACCTATTCACCCTTGTAACGAGCATTGAGGTCGGTGACTCCCAACCAATGAAGGCTTAGGGCACCAGGTTTTAAAGATTTTCACCATATACCCCTCAGACCTTGCTCGGGTTTCAAGGCAAGCAAACATTTTTTTCTTTCTTTTTCAAGGCTCATTGGCCTTTTACAAGGTGTCCCAACACTATTAAATGAGGTCAAAGGTACCAAGTCTAAAATTTTCCTAAGTCAAGAGGGAAATAGTTTTTCATCTTATACTTGGAACCTATTGTGCACAGTGTGTGAATAGCTTAAAGTGGAAGAACTAAGGTTGAATTCAATAGAAGCTTCAACAATTCACCAACTTTAGTAAGCATAATACAAACTCTAAGTCAAGTAAAAAAGACAAAAATTCAATTTCTCCCATTTCATTTTGAAAATTTTTCCTTAATAACCATGGAGAGTAGCAAATTTTTTTTTTAAAATTAATCAAAAAGCAACTAAATTACCAAAATAACTTAGCATTAATAACAAAAACTTCCTTCCTCAACTCTCCCCCCAACCAAGCTGAACATTGTCCTCAATGTGATAAAAGCGATTGAAAAATAGGGAGGAAGTGGTACCTCCTGATGAGGCATAGGCTGATCAACAAAAGGAGGGACCTGTGATGGCTCTAATGAGCTGGGAAAGGCATGCTCAGGAGCTGATGTATTGCCTTGATAATGCTGGTTCTGTCTCAGGATGGCAGTGTGCTGGCTTAAGTGGTAAGAATCTACTCCTGATTTAAGTTAGTTACAATTAACATAATTTAAAACCAAAATTACAATCAAATAATTTACAAAACTTAAAAATTAACATATTTAACAAAATTATGGACTTTGGTGAAACCAAGTCCATCTAACCCTTCTCTGATCAGGCTTTTTGTGGCTCAAGGAGGTTGATTTCCTCATTTTCTAGCTTGAACGACTCAATGAATGGCTTGAGGCGATGACCATTGACTCTAAAGGTGTCTATGCCATTGGAATTTAGTAATTCCACCACTCCATTGAGATGTACTTGGTGAATAATGAAAGGACCTATCCACCTTGACTTGAGCTTCCCTGGAAAGATATGGAGCCTTGAGTCATAGAGTAGGAGTCTTTGTCCTTCCCGCAATTCTCTATTGGAGATTAGTTGATCATGCCACTTCTTCATCCTCTGTTTTGCAACTTTGGAATTGATGTAAGCATCATTTCTTAATTCCTCCATCTCATTAAGGTCTAAGCACCTCTTTGCCCCAGCTCTGATCAAGTCCATGTTCAACCTCTTGATTGCCCACCAGGCCTTATATTCAACTTCCACAGGGAGGTGGCAGGCTTTGCCATGGACGAGACGATAGGGGACATGCCAAGAATAGTCTTATAAGTTGTTCTATATGCCCATAATGAATCATGTAGCTTAATAGACCAATCTTTTCTGCTTGTAATCACCACTTTCATCAGTATGTTCTTTATTTCCCTGTTTGCTAGCTCCACTTGCCCGGAAGTTTGAGGATGATAAGGTGTAGCTACTTATGCTTCACTCCATACTTGGCTAATAGGGTTTCAAAAGGTTTGTTGCAAAAATGAGTACCTCCATCATTGATTATGGCCTTGGGCACCCCAAATCTTGAGAAGATGTTCTCCTTAAGAAATTTGAGAACCACCCTGTGATCATTATGTTTACAGGGGATTGCCTCCACCCATTTGGAAACATAGTCCACCCCCACCAATATATAAGAGTTACCAAAAGACATTGGGAAAGGTCCCATGAAGTCAATACCCCATACATCAAAAAGATCAACTATAAGGATGGGGTTCATGGGCATTTGGTTTCTTTTTGTAAGCTTCCCGAGTCTTTGGCATCTATCACAACTCCTACACATGATGTGGGAATCTTTGAAAAGCGATGGCCAAGTAAACCCTGATTGCAAGACCTTCATGGCTGTTTTCTGAGAGGCAAAGTGGCCTCCACAGGCATTCTCATGGCAATGGCTGAGGATCCCTTGTTGCTTTTCTTCAGGAACACACTTCCTTATGATCTGATCTGCATAATACTTGAAAAGGAAGGGCTCTTCCCAATAATAAGCATGAATCTTTGCAAAGAAGTACTTCATGTCTTGCGTTTTCCACTCACTTGGAACTTCACCAGTAACCAAATAGTTAGCAATATGAGCATACCAAGGAGCTTTCTCCAGCAACATTAGTGATTCCTCAGGAAAGTCATCATTAATAGGTAATACATGGGAATTGTGTGCTATAGCCAACCTTGAAAGGTGGTCAGCTACCACATTCTCCACCCCTTTCTTGTCTCTGATTTGGAGATCAAACTCTTGTAACAAAAGAATCCATCTGATCAACCTTGCTTTTGCATCTTGCTTTGTCAATAAATACTTCAAGGCTGAATGGTCAATGAAAACAATGATGAAAGACCCTACCAAATAAGCACGAAACTTGTCTAAAGCAAACACCACAGCTAACAATTCTTTCTCTGTAGTTGTGTAGTTTCTTTGAGTCTCGTTCAATGTTTTGCTTGCATAGTAGATCTCATAGGGCTTCCCATATTCTCTTTGGCCAAGTACAGCTCCTATAGCAAAGTCACTGGCATCACACATTACTTCAAAGGGAAATTGCCAGTTAGGAGTCCTTACTATTGGAGCGGTTGTCAAAAATTGCTTCAATTGATCAAAACTCTTTTGACATCTCTCATCCCAGACAAACTTAGCTTCCTTAGCTAAAAGTTCACAGAGAGGCCTTGAAAGCTTAGAAAAGTCTTGTATAAATCTCCTGTAGAACCCTGCATGGCCAAGAAATTGCCTTACTCCTTTTACAGTGGTTGGGGATGGCAGTTTGGCAATAAGTTCCACCTTTGCTTTATCAACTTCAATGCCTTTCTCAGAGATGATATGGCCAAGGACAATTCCTTGACGTACCATAAAATGACATTTCTCCCAATTGAGCACCAAGTCTTTTTCAATGCATCTTTTGAGAACCGCTTCCAAATTTACTAAGCATTCTTCAAATGTACCTCCATATATGGTGATATCATCCATGAAAACCTCTATAATTCGCTCCACCATATCACTGAAGATACTAAGCATACATCTTTGGAATGTTGCAGGTGCATTGCATAAACCAAAAGGCATTCTTTTGTAGGCGTATGTTCCAAACGGACATGTGAAAGTGGTCTTTTCCTGATCTTCAACATCAATTTCAATTTGGAAATACCCTGAGTACCTGTCCAAGAAACAATAGAAAGGATGGCCAGAGACTCTCTCCAGCACCTGATCAATAAACGGGAGTGGAAAATGATATTTCATTGTCACAGCATTCAATTTCCTGTAGTCAATACACACCCTACAACCTGAAGTGAGGCGTGTAGCAATTTCTTCTCCTTTTTCATTCTGAACCACAGTAATCCCTGACTTCTTTGGTACCATTTGAGTAGGACTCACCCAAGGGCTGTCAAATATGGGATAAATAATACCCGCTTGGAGTAGCTTCAGTACCTCAGTTCGTACCACTTCTTGTAAATGAGGATTCAATCTTCTTTGAGGTTGACGAATTGATTTAGCTTCTTCCTCCATATATATGTGATGTGTACAAACCAAAGGATTAATTCCTTTCAAGTCAGATATTTGCCATCCTATTGCTTTCTTGCACCTCTTAAGAACTTCAAGTAGAGAAATCTCCTGATGACCGGTAAGAGATGAAGATATAACAATAGGATATTGGTTATTTTCTTCCAGGTATGTATATTTTAACTCTATAGGCAGAGGTTTCAAATTGAGCTTCGGGAATTCTTCTGTTACATCATCTTGTCCCTCCTCTTTATTAAATAAAGGTAGGATCTTTTCTTTCCTCCTCCAACCTTGTAGAGTAGCAAAGACATCAGCGGGTTCAGACAACCCTTCTTCAAGATCCTCAAGACTTTCATTCAGCTCGTCTTGCATATTCTGATCACAATGCTCCTCCACTAGAGTGTCAATAATGCATACCTCTTCTAGACCTTCTTCTTCTTCTGGAGTAATTAGCTTCTTTGACATATGAAAGATATTAAGCTCAAGTGTCATGTTGCCAAAAGTGAGTTGCATAAGTCCATTCCTACAATTTATGATTGCTTTTGAAGTAGCAAGAAATGGCCTTCCAAGGATGATAGGAACATAATTAGCTTCCTGAACTAAAGGATCAGTATCAAGAACAACAAAATCTACTGGATAGTAGAAATTATCAACTTGAACTAGAACATCCTCAATTATCCCCCTTGGAACTTTCACTGACCTATCAACTAAAGATAGAGTGATTGATGTTGGCTTTAATTCACCAAGTCCCAATTGCTTATAAACAGAGTATGGCAGCAAATTCACACTTGCTCCCAAATCTAACAAAGCTTTTTCCACTACCTTTCCTCCAATCATAACTGAAATGGTAGGACATCCCGGATCTTTGTCTTCAAAGGAGATTTGCATTGTATGATGACACTCACTTGCTCAGTCAAGAAGGCTTTCTTGTTCACATTCAACCCTCTTTTGATAGTACACAGGTCCTTTAGGAACTTTGCATATGATGGAACTTGCTTAATCACGTCCAGCAATGGAATGTTGACCTTCACTTGCCTCAATACTTCAAGGATTTTTTATGCATTTTTTATCTTCTTTTTCCCATGCAAAGCTTGAGGAAAAGGTGGAGATGTGCACTTCTTCATCAATTCTTCCTTAATAAGCTCTTTCTCCTTATTTGCATTCACTGTTGAATCATGGTCCTCCTTCCCTTCACTGATATCTTTCTTCTTTCCTTTCATTTCCTCCCTCTTCTTTGTCTCTTCTTCTTCCTTCTCTTCAACATATAGCTTGGTTGTTGGTGACTCAACCTTTTTACCACTCCTTAGAGTGATCAAGGCTTTAACATCTCTTACCTGTGAAGATTCTCCCTCATGAGTTTCCACTTCATGGATACCCTTGGGGTTTTGGTGAGGTTGAGAAGGAAATCTACCCTTCTCTTGCACTGTGTTCAAATTAGTGAACCTTGAGATTGAGTATTAGAGATTATCTATCTTCTGAGATAATTCATTTTGCATCCCATCAATCCTTTTATTCAAATTATTCTCTACACTGTCAATTCTTTGACTGAGTTGAGAGTTGATGGATTTTTGGTCTCTAACAAAATCTCCCACAACCTTGCTGAGATTCACTATTGCTTATTCAAGACTTGATGCTTGTTGGAATGGTTGAGATGGTTGAACCGGCTGTTGGTACTGAGGTGCTCTTGGCTTCCATGAAAAATTTGGATGATTCCTCCAACTTGAGTTGTAAGTATTGCCATACGAAGCATTGCTATTGGGCTTGAATTGTCCAATGACATTTGCTTGTTCTCCAAACATTTCTCTAGCAACTAGAATTGTAGGGCACTCCTCTACCAAGTGTTCATAAGATTGACAAATAGAACATGGCTTTACTTGCACTGGTGTTTCAGCAACAGCTTGCACTTCATGCATCTTTTTCAGTTCTAGCTCCTCTACTCTTCTTGTCATAGCTGCAAATTTTGCTTTCATATCAACATCTTCATTCAAGGTGTACATCCCAGCCTTAGCATGAAGAGCATTTGGTTGAGACTTCATCTTCCCACTTCTCCTCTGTGCGGTTCATCCCATCCCCTTGAGACTTCAGCTACATAATTCAAGAAATCCATAGCTTCCTCAGGATTCTTACTCATGAAATCCCCTCCACACATTGTTTCGAGGAGTTGCTTCATTGAGGAAGACATCCCATCATAGAAATAACTCACCAATAGCCATGTATCAAAGCCATGGTGAGGACAAGCATTAATGGCTTCCATGTATCTTTCCCAACACTCATAGAATTTCTCATTCTCTTTAGCTGAGAAGTTTGAAATTTGCCTTTTCAAGCTATTTGTTCTGTGAGTAGGAAAGAACTTCTTGAGGAATTCAGCTTGTAAATCAGTCCAAGAACGGATACTCCTTGGCCTTAAAGAATTAAGCCAAATCTTGGCCTTATCCTTTAAAGTAAAAGGAAATAGTTTAAGCCTCATCAGGTCGATAGAAGCTCCTCCATCTCGGAATGTATTACAAACATCTTCAAATTCCTTGATATGGGCATAGGGATTCTCACTTTCCATTCCATGGAAAGTTGGTAGAAATGGCACAATATGGGGTCTGATCACTAGCTGCTCTGTAGGGGGCACTATACATGATGGTGCACTCATACGAGGTGGATGCATACGGTCCCTCATTGATCTGGTTTCATTCGGATTATCCTGATGACCATGTTGACTCTGCTGATCCTCAGGTGTAATTTCCATGATGTTCAGGCTCAATTCCAACTCCTTGTTATGAGGTGTTTCAAGTTTAACAAACCTTCCTCCACTATCTCGTATCCACTTTGGCATACACAACTAGTATCAATTGTAACAAAGAGAAAAAAAAAAAAAACAAAAACAGAGGAAAACAAAAAAAAACAAAACTACCAAAAAAGAGCTCGCTTAACTAAAACTAAATTAAAAGCTATGCTATAATATAAACGAGTAAAAGAAACAACTAAAAGAGTTAGTATAATTACAGAAAACTCACCAAACTTGTGATGAAAACCACAAGTACGCTGAAATAATATCACTATGAAGTTGGCACCTTCCTCGGCAGCGGCGCCATTTGATTCGTTCCCAATTGGTGTCTCAGCTGATTCGTGTCCAACTGGTATCCCTTGATTGTGGTTCTCAGGGAGTAATCAACAAAATTTATAGCCTATTACACCATGTACTAGGATAGCCTTAGCTAGCATAGCATAGTGGCTTTAGGGTCCTTCACTGGGAAGGGTTTTCAACTCACAACTGATATCAATTCAGAGTTAAATTGGTGCTTTTTCATTTCAAGGTTAGCTTAAGAAATAAAACACAAACTTTGGTTAAATGAAGTTTCGTTTAAAGCTAACTAAAAAGAAAGTAATGGAAATTACTTATGAAGAAAAACATTCCTTGGAGGTTTAGGTTCACAGGGGAGGTTTCTTATGCAAAAACAGAGCTCCGGTCATTTGGTTGATTTCCTCGCATTAGAGAATTAACATATAGTCGATTCTCTAACCGGTGTTGTATAGATGTATCCTTTAAATGGATTTCAGCTCTAATTCCCTCTCACTGATGCAACTTGCAATGGCTCGTGCCTCTCACCTAGCATTTGCCATTCAAGGTGATCTTTAACTTTGGACTTCCCTTCTCAAGCTCGCAAGAGATAACTAATGGATATCTCCTTGGAGTCCAAAAGCTTACCAAGTGTTGGCAATTCTAGAAAATCCTACCTTCAAGTCACTTCCCAAAAGCTTGCAAGAGGTAAACTAGTGCATCTCCATGAATGGAGATCACTTGCCTTACCAAGTGTTGGCTCAAGTGAATTGAAGGTGTTTTAAGTTAACTAAAAACATAGAAATCATTAAAGGATCGCACTTTCTCTTCATTAATGGCTGAAACCACAAAACTACTAATTCTTGCACTTGGAATCTTTCTCGGCAACCTTAGCTCCAAGGAACTAAAAGTCTAGCCACTCATTCTCTGAGGAAACTTCCTCAGAGCTTGTTTGGCTAGTAAGAAAAATTAACGAGAAAACACAAATATATATATGAAAAGCAGAGCAAGTGCTCTGTAGAGATATTACTTATATAAAAGGTTGTCTTTGAGAACAAGCTCCCCAGAATGTTACATTATCCCTGCGTAAAGGAAATTACAAACTATATATATCAGAGGTTATTCACTCCTCTGTTCTTACTTAAAGACTAAGGAATCCTATGATAGGTGGGTTACAAGGAGACTTTGGGGATTTAGACATCAAATATCTAAAGAAAAATATCCCAAAATATCTCAAAATGTCGGTCGAAAATATCAGGAAGCTTCAGGAGAACACGACAGCTGTACATAGCTGTTGCACAGATGGCTGCGAAATGGATCCGACGGATCGCTAGTGTTGGACGAGCCAAGCTGTCAGGAGAATCTGAATTGGCGGTTGCGGATGCTCTCCGGGTAAGCGCTATAAGATGATCCGGACATGTCTGTCCGGGGAAGTTGAAACGCCTCCTCTCCCATCCGGCGCCAGGAGCCGGATGTGAATTATCCGGAGAAGATGAAACATCGGCCGGACAGAATTCCTACCCGGGTGGAATGAGCTATGCCTGCGCCTCGTAATGCTATCCGGCGCAACTCCATCCAGATTCCCCAAGAGGACAAATGGCGGCGCTCCCCTATCCGGACTCCCCAAGAGGACATGCGCCGCAATGCTATCCGACACAACTCCGGATGATAGCATATCCTATCCGGATATGTGGTTGATTACTACTCAAAAAGTGCTATTTGATAGCTTGTAATTAATCCTTTTAAACATTTTTGAGTAGTAGTTATTGCCTTTTAACCCAATTAACATGTTAAGGACCCTTACAATCAATTCTAATCAAATTGTGTTAAGTTTTGGTGTTTTGATAGCTTTTTGATCACCAAAGCAATATGAGATTGAGGAGAGTTATTTGGAATCCTTGGCAAAGCAATGGAAAGAGTAGAAGCATGAAGAACCAAAGCTTTGAAGTCCTTTGCCATAAGCAAATCCGGAATGCAAGGAGGGGAAGCAAAGAGAAATTTGCCATGAAGCATTCTTGATGACAGTCATGTCAGCCACTTTTGGAGCACTTCCTAAAGTCCAATTTATGCAAGCTATATGTCATTTTAAAGCTTAGGAAGTCAACAATCCAATGCTTTAAATGGTTCGTAATTCGAAATTGAAATGAAGGAGTTACAGCCATTGGAAGTCGATCACTCCAAGCTGAAGGAAGAATTTTGCACAGTGTTGCGAAATCACCCTTTTGTTGCGAAATAATTTCGCAGCCTTTTTGCACAGTGTTGTGGAATTCCCCCTGAAGTTTCATGATAAGTTGGAAGACGAGCACCGCAAACTGAAAGACCACTTCGCAGCGGTGCGAAATCAGCCGTTTGCTGCGAAGTAATTTTTTCGCAGCTCTTTTTGTACATCTGCGAAATTTCGCAGACCACGTTTTCACCTGCGAAATGGTCCTTAGTGCTTCCCGATATTTGTAACCGACACTTTGAGATATTTTTCTTTAGATTTTTGCTGTTTAAATTCCCAAACTCTCCTTGTAAGCCACCAATTATAGGATTCCTTAGCTTTTAAGTTAGGAAAAAGGCTAAATATCCGTGTAATAGCTATTAATGTAATATTCATATAAATAGAGCCCGGGGAGCCTGTTCTCAGGGTGATGAACCTTTTGTAAAAGTTGGAAAGAAAGTAAAATACAGAGCTTGAGCTCTGCCTTACCTTCTCACTTTGATTGTATTTTTTCATTTGTTAAGTTATGCACTCTCTGAGGAGGTTTCCCCAGAGAATGAGTAACTAAACCTTTAGTTCCTTGGAGCTAAGGTTGCCGGGAAAGATTCCAAGTGCAAGAATTAGAAGTTTTGTTGTTTCAGCTATGAATGAAGAGAAAGTGTGTCCCGTGAATGGTTTCTATATTTTTAGTTAACTTAAAACGCCTTGGAGTCACCTGGGCCAACACTTGGTAAGGCAAGTGATCTCTATCCATGGAGATGCACTAGTTTACCCCTTGCGAGCCTTTGGGAGGTGACTTAAAGGTAGGATTTTCTAGAATTGCCAACACTTGGTAAGCTTTTGGACTCTAAGGAGACATCCATTAGTTATCTCTTGCGAGCTTGTGAAGGGAAATCCAAAGTTAAAGATCACCTTGAATGGTAAAGGCTAAGTGAGAGGCTCGAATCATTGCAAGTTGCATCAGTGAGAGAGAATTAGAGCTGAAATCCAATTAAGGGATGCATTTGTACAGCACCGGTTAGAGAATTGACTTTATGTTAATTCTCTAATGCGACGAAATTAACTAACTGACCGGAGCTATGTTTTTGCATGAGGAACCTCCCCAGTGAACCTAAATCTCCAAGGAATGTTTTTCTTCATAAGTAATTTCCATTACTTGCTGTGCCGTTAGTCTAAATCTAAACCTTTTTCAACCAAAGTTTGTGTTTTATTTCTTAAGCTAACCTTGAAATGAAACAGCACCAATTCACTTTGAATTGGTATCATTTTCAGTTTGAAAACCCTTCCCAGTGAACGATCCTAGAGCCACTATGCTATAGTAGCTTTTTCTTTGCTACCCTAGTTCATGGTGTAATAGGTTATAAATTGTGTTGATTACTCCCTCCATCAAGGAGCACCAGCTGGACATTAATCAGCTGATACACCAATTGGGCATGAATCAGTGGTCCGGATGGAAAAACATTGACTAAAGTGAGCAAGCCTTGCTACAGCCCACGTTCCGCCGCCATCCGATGGTGTGTCCGGACGCCCTGTCCGGACATTTTTTGTCATGGATTCCAAAGAACTCTCCTCAATCTCTGATTGCTTTGGTGATCAAAAAGCTATCAAAACACCAAAACTTAACACAAATTTGATTAGAATTGATTGCAAGGGTCCTTAACATGCCAATTGAGTTAAAAGGTGATAACTACTACTCAAAAGTGTTTATAAGAGTTAATTACAATTTATGAAATAGCACTTTTTGAGTAGTAATCAGTCAACCAGGGATAGTATAAGTATAGAAAGGTTCGTAAAGGTTTAATAGTTTAGAACAAGTAGCATAATGTGGACTTTAAGGTGTTTAAATTCAGTTTCAAGTTGTATGTTTAAAAAAGAAATAACTTATCATGGAGTGACACTCACTCAAATCATAGTGAATCTTCAAACCTTGGAGATTATAGGTATGATCACAACGATTATCTTGCATTTGTTGATTTTATTAAATTTGATAATAACTCTTTGAATGATAGTGATTTTAATGATGTTGTATGTAAATTTGATGATTTAGCTTAAGCATACCAAAACTTGTTAAATGAGTGTCTAAAATGAACGTAAGAAAGTATAAAAGTTGTTAGCCCAAGGGTTCTCCTAATCGGGTTTTGATGATAACAAACCATGGTTAAGTGACTAATTGGTTTAATGGTTAAGAATCTCAGGTATAAATTCGAAAATTCATCAAATGACCAAATGGATACAAGATCGAGACTTTTGGAAGAATTTTGATCATAGGAAATGAATGTAAGATGAATGCATGGGTGCACTTAAGTTTTTCATACCATTTCATGCATCTTTGAAAACTCGGTTTATCCTTTAAATTTTCGATTTCATTAAAACCCGAGTTTTATCAAATGTACCTTAGGCAAAATGTTTTAAAATTGGCATATTAATTCACCTAAAGACCTTGCCTAAGTGTTAAAAAAGAAAGGAATTGAAAAAAATAAGTTTTCAAGGCCAAAAGGCTGAACCGGTTGAGGCTGTGGCCAACCAGCTCAACCAGTTGGGGAACAGGTCGACCGGTTGCCCTTGTCCGGTCGAGGTCCAGTCGAGGGGTGCCAAAAACACTCTCTCTCATCCAATAGCCTCCTCTTCCCAGTTGAGGTTCACCCTTTCCCGATCGACTTCTGATTGAGGTCCGATCGAGGCAACGGTAACCTGTCAAAGCATTAAATGCTCCAACGGCTAGTGATTCGGTCAACCCCCAACTCGATTGATCGAGGTTACCTTTCGCTGTTTTTGGCTCCCGAGCTTAGAAACCTATAAATTGAGAGCTCCACTTCATTTATTAACAAGAGAACACTTGCAATCAATTTTCTACCTATCTGTTCTTGGCCTAAAAACTCTCATTTCTTTCTTAGTGCAATAAAAACCATCACTTGCATATCTTTGATTGCTAGTACTAGAGGTAAAATTTTGTGTTTATAAAAAACTACTAACATGATCATCCGTAGCTTCCATAACACCATACCTTCTCATAACACTATAATTTCTCATAGCTTCCACTTTTACAAGACTATATGGATATTAGGTCTTGGATAGATTAGTGAAAATTGTCTCAGGTAATATATAATATATATTGTAAATAATGTAGCCAATCTTATCATTGAATCTGATTCTATGATTGAGAGTATGATCTATGACTTCCAATTTTATAATTAAGTGTCTAAAAAATTACTAACATGATCATTCATAGCTTCCATAACACCATAATTTGTCATCACATTAACTTCCAATTTCATAACAGAAACAACTCTATCAACATTATCAAATAACAAATAAAGACAACATTATCATCAAACAAATTTAAAATCAAAAGCTATATTTAGAAAATCAAATCCAAACCAAAATAATCATTAGATGGAAAAAAATCAAGTTGAAATGGATAAAATTTGAAGTGGAATTGGAAGTTGGAAATTAGGATTTAAATATCTGAACAAAATTGAGTTTTTTAATGAAGTCCTAAAATATTAGGACTTCATTAATTTTTTTTATATTATAGCAATTTTTGAGTAAAATTATATTTTTAATATTTTAAAATAAAAATATTTAAAATTAAATAAAATTAAATGAATAAATAAACAAATTAAGAATGAAGTGATAGTAATTTTTAAAAAATAGCATTAATGAGATAAATATAAAAAGTAGATAAAAATAAAATGATAATATATATTTAAAATAAATTAAAAATGAATAATTTTAAAAATATATTTTTTAAAAAAATCTCTTCTTCGAGATACCTCTAATTTTTTTACAGCTTTCTTCGGTTGCTCCATGCATCGCTACATGCTTGATTTTTTCGCATCACCTCTAAATTGATATATCGCCAATATTTCATCGATATTATCAATATTTTATAAAAACTCCCACTAATCTATAATTGGTGCTCAATATCGTGTTGAGCACCACTGAATATATATTGATAATATTTCGTTGAAAAAATCTAAAATTTTAATCAAAGAAAAAACACATATGGAAGACACATAGAAAAGAAAAAAAAAATTAAGAACAATAATTTTCTGATTTTTGGTTTATAATAGAAAAATAAAATCAAAATTAAAATTAATTAAATAATTATATACTTTAAATTATTTAATTTTTATATAAATAAAGAAAATAAATGAAACGAGTTTAAAAAAGTAATTGAAAACAATTTATTAATTTAAAATTTATTTTTAAAAATTTTCTTTAGTCTTTTTTATTTTATTTTTCTATTTTTCCCCCTTTGTTTTGTTTTTGTTTTTTGTTTTTTTTTTTGTTTTGTTTTTTTTTTAAAGTTTCCAAAAATAAAACCCAACCTTAGAAAACTAACACAAAATTAAAAAAAAAAAAAAAAGGGAAAAATAAATAAATAAATAAATAAAAAAGGCAAATTGAACAGCTTCACATATATCAAAATTCAAGCTAATGTGGATTTCCTTTAGGCATGAGTAGAAAACTGAAGAATAATGTGAAGAAAAAAAAAAACTGAAGAATCGGAAAAGGAAAATAAATTAAACAAAAAAAAGTTAAAAATTATTAAATTATATTTCTATATTATTTTAAATTTTATATAAAAATCAAATAATTTAAAAACATATAAATTTCTAAATAATTTTAATCACATTTTTTATAATAAAGTCAAATATAATAAAATCACTTTCTTCCACATTATTTTTTCTTTATTTAACATTTTCAAACCACTAAATATAGCCTTTAATTTCTATGTTTTTCTTTTATATTAATAGAATGTCATTGAAAAGTCCTTGATATATTTTGCCAGCTCATGTACGACAATTGTGGAAAGGACGGCAAACACCACTAAGTTAAATATGATAGGATACATTGATTACTTGTGTAGTGGAGAGGACGCGCTCACCATTTTTTTTTTTTTATAAATTCCTTGAGTGGTCGGGAAAAAGTTGGTGAGTGATAATTGCTGGAAAGAAAGAGAACGAAGAGGCTGGGAAATATTTCCAGAAAAGCTTCATATCATTGTAGTATGCTTTAGAACTCTGATTTGTCCATGTATATATGTATAGTTTTGATAGCTGTAAAAATTATGTTTCAAGCCCAGTTTCAATATTTTCGTAGTTCTACGTTTGGATAGCTTGTGGGTGGTTTTCCATGTACATCTCTTGTCTTCGTGTGCGATTAAATTTATCTTCTTTTTCTTATCTTCTTAAGAGAAATATAAACAGAAAGTGGGCTATAAAAAAAGGAATACCAATTCACTCCCTCACCCTCAAGTAGTTTCATCATAAGATCTCAAACTTTCAATTGGCATTAGAGTAGGACAAAAAAAAAAAAAAAAAAAAATCAAATTTTTTATATCTTGCTAAGATCCTAGACTATGCAATTACAAAGAGTTGGATCTTTAATAAACAATTAACCTCATCTTGATGGTAATAACTATCTACATTGGAAGGCCCATGTGGGGTTTTTCTTTATAAAAAAAATGCAAAGAGAACAAGTCTAGAATCAATGGAATTTAGACGAGGGTTGCCATTGAAATTGGATGGTACAAGAAGATCCACATGTGAACTCAAGACCAAGTAAAAATGGGATAAGCTAGATAATTATAAGGGAAGTGAAGCAAATGCCTGGGCTCTCTATTGTATATTTAATGGGGTGAGTCTTGATGATTTTCATAGGATAGCCACATGCAAACATTCTAAAAAGGCTTGGAATGTTCTCTTAATCATGCAAGAGAGCACTTCAGTTATGAAGCTATTCAAAATAGAAATGCTCATTGCAAAATTTAACAGTATAAGAATAAAAAAGGATGACACTTTATTGTTTTTAATTCAAAATTAAGTGACACTATCAATTCAAGAGTTATCTTTGGGGAGAAAATTCCTTAATCAAAAGTAGTTAGAAAAATTCTAAGATCTCTCACTAATGGTTTAGACCTAAGGTTATAGCTATTGAAGAAAACAAGGACATGGACTCTTTAAGGGTTGTTGAACTTCTAGGATCCCTTCAAACATATTAAATGTCCCTACTTGATTCTCAAAAGCCATAGTGAGCCACTTTTAAAGCTTCTAAGAGTGTGGGTAAAATGTTGAGGCATCTAATGGAATTTTTTTAACTATTGATGATCTAGCCTTATTAATAAAAAGACTCAATAGAAAAGTCATTTTTAAAATTCAAACTCAAAGAGGGGAATGAGAACTAACAATTCTTTAAAAAAAAAAAAAAAAAAAAACTCATCTAAAGAAAAGAAAGTCAAATGTTTTAACTACAATCAACTAGGACATATGCCTCCCAATTATCCTAGTCCCGAAGATATTAACAAGGCTATGTAGATCACTTGGAGTGACACTGACTCAAATGATAGTGAATCTTCAAACCTTGGAGATTATAGGTATAATCACAATGATTATCTTGCATTTGTTGCTTCTATTAAATTTGATAATAACTCTTTGAATGATAGTGATTTTGATGATGTTGTATGTGAATTTGATGATTTAGCTTAAGCATACTGTAGACCCTCAATTTTCTTATCTTAGCATATGTCCTATTAGGTTTTTGTTCCGTACTTTACAGCAATTCCTTGGTGGCCCATTACTACTCGTACAACTTACCTTTTTCTGAGTCACTTCGGAGACTCTGGTTGGGGATTTGGTGAAACCCCTACATAAGAAATTCTTTTCAAAAATTATTTTTTCTACCACCCTTACCATTTGTTGTAAACATATCTATCTATTTTTTATGAATTGTATACAAGATGTGTGATTACTACCCAAAAAGTGCTATTTTGCGCCTTTAATTCATTATGTTTTAAGCACTTTTGTGTAGTAGTTCTCCATTTTTATTCCAATTGGCATGTTAAGGACCTAGCAATGACTTCTAATCATATTTGTGGCTAGTTTTAGTGTTTTGACAGCTTTTTGGATCATTAAGACAAGTCAAGTAAAGGAGAGAAGCAAAGAGGAAAAACAGAGGAAAGAAGCAGTTTTTGTAGCTGTGCACTATCACTTTGGGAGGCTCTATTTTGTTCATCGTGCAAAATCACCTTTCAAGAATCCCATATTCGGAACCGGCTCGGAATTTCTGACAAATCAAGTACCTATAGTGGTATATTGCCATTCGTATAAGGAACTCAAAATGGCAAATTTCGCACTTTGTACTGTTCATGCAAGTGCGAATTTTGCACTAGCCCATGCGAGTGCGAATTTTGCACCAGCCCATGCGAGTGCGAATTTCGCACCTTGTATTGTTCATGCGACTTTGGTGCGAAATCTCCTCTGTTCTGACGACTCCACATGAGATCTTTTCTTTTGTATTTTTTGATGTAAATTCCTTTCTTATCCCTATAATTAGCCAATCACAGGCTTTGCTTTGTAAAGACTATAAGAGGGGTGGAAATCATCTCTCAGGGGGGACTTTTTGTATATTTTACACTGAGTGAAATTTTCCTCTTGGGAAAAAATACAGAGCTCTCTTTGCTTTCCTTTTCTCTCTTCTATTTTCTTTTTCTTGGAAGCCAAACAACCTTTGAGGATGTTTTCCCAGAGGATGAGAGGCTAAACCTTTGGTTTCTTAGAGTGAAGGAAGCTAGGTGAAAAGTCCAGATGCAAAAGTGGAAAACTCTCGTGCCTTAAATACAGGTAGTTGGACTTCATAAATGGCTTTTAAATCTAAAGTTTTGCTTTAAATCCCTTAGAATCACTTTGAATGGCCAATACATGATAAGCTTTTAGGTCTCTGTGGATACTTATTGCTAGATCCACATAAGACCATTAGTTATCATGTACGAGCCATTGGAAAGTGGCTCAAGGTGAAGACCCATAGTGTCTAAAGCCATTAATGGAACTTGACTACCATTTCTATTGACTTTTTATGGATTAAATCTTCATTGTTAAACCTATACCAGCTCGGGAAACAACCATCCTTTATGTTGTTGTCCCCAATACGAGGAGAAAAATCTGGAATTTCCCACTTTGCATTCTGAACTTGATCCTAGCAACCTTTAGCTCCGGGAGACTTTCTTTCTTCTATTTTTACCTAGTTCTATGTTAGTTTAGTTCTAAACACCACTTTCAAAACAAATTTTATTTTCTTTTAAACTTTAAGTTTTTGACAAAGGAAATCATTAGATTCAATTTCTAATCTTGAGTCTATCACTAGTAGAGTGAAAACCCATCCCAGAGTTCGACCCTAGAGCTGCTATACTATAGTAGCTTTGCTACGCTAGTATAAGGTCATAGGATTTATAAACATTTTTTATTAAAATACCCACCTGGGCACGAATCAATGTGTATGACAATTGATTATTTAGTATATTCCGATTATTTTTGCTATGTTAATTAGATAAGTATGTTAGGATTTCTTGTTTTATTATTTACTATTTATTATCTAACCCTTTATGTCCTAAAGAAGCGAATTATGAGTTATCTATGCTATCCAAGTACGTCCCTTGTCACCTACTTTCATGATTGTCATTGTGAACAATGCTTATGTTTGATAGTGCTCCGGATGTCTTGATATTTGTTATATTATTTGATTATTTATGATAAAATGCATGTTGAGTGATATATTATCTAAACTAACCATTGATGTTTTATGATAGCGCTTAAGAAGTGGTTCAGGTACGCACCCTAACTTTCCTTTATTGTGATTTGATCTTGTTTAGCATGTTGTTTTTCGAAATCACCTAGCTTATTTAGGTATCTATAATTAACCGATTAATTGCCACACTTCCATCAACTTAGTCAGTAGAGACCTTTGTAGGGCTTAGAGGGGTGCTATCTCCTAGAGGTACCTTCCCAATAAGTAACCTAATCCTTGGACTTAGACTCGGGTTTTTCAAAGACACGCTTTTTCCAAAAATTATGGAGTCATTTTTTGGGGTTTTATTTCTTATTTTATTTTCCCTTTCAAAAATAAAAATAAAAATAAGTGGCGACTCCAACTTTTCCAAAAACAAAATTTTCACATATAAAAAGTGAGTCTCGCTGATCGAGTGGGTACGCACGTGAAAAATGCGGGTCCACAAATTGGCGACTCTGCTGGGGAATTTGAGGATCAAGCTTGAACACTAGTTGAGGAAAATGTGGCATTTAATTGGTCGATTAGAGGGTACCTCATTTTTTAGGCTAGGTGATTCGATTTGCTTGCTTGGTTTGCTACCTTAACATGTTTGATATCCTTGCATGATCACTTGATTGCTTGCTCACTTCAACATGATTCACTCTCACATATGCTAGATAGGACTTTGATTGTTTGATATTTATTTGCTTCGCATGACTGCATGTTGCATGACAACCCTTTCTCTTGCATGTTTGTATGATTGCTTGTCTTTGTTCACTATCTCACTTTAGATCTTAGGTTTTTTTTCGGATGCACCCACATCCTTCATTGTGCACTTTAGATTATCCTTGAGTGTTAAGAGATGGGAGAGCCTTCACCATTAAGAAACCCCCTGGGAACGCGAGGAAATGCATGTGTGGAGGTGATGACCACCTTGCATGGAAGCACCCTGTCTCTTTGGAGGTGTGGAGAGGGTTGCGTACCACCGGAGGGTACGATCGCTTCTACTAGGGATCCTTTAACCCACCCATTTTATCTTATAGAGCCACCTCAACCTTATAAGTCAGCCTAGACCTAATTAAGATTTCACTCCTACACGTGGGTGCATCTGTGGACCTTCAGAGTTGCCTTGGTCACAATTGGGTTCAATTATCCTCTTCATGGTCTCCTTTCGGTGTGCTCAGAGATTGGTACATGTTTGAGTTTCAATTGGGCCACCTTTCTACATTGTGATTAGTACGTTGTCACTTTTTTTTAGTTTCCTTCATGTCACTTCTCTTTTCATGCCTTTGTACCTTATAAGAGTGTTATTCGTTTTGGTTCGAATTCAACTTCTTAGGTTAGAGTTAAAGATAGGTTGATCAGGGTTTCAAAGTAGTCAGGTATGGATCCTCAGCATGATACAGTTGATCGAATTATAGTCACCATGACTCTATTCAGGAGGCATTAGTAGGTTTGAGCCAAATGATTGATGGACAGTGAGATAGATAGCATCCAGTTCAGGATGAGATGTCGTATGATTCATTGCCTCCCACCCCCACCACCTAGTTAGCCAATGACATTGTTGAGGGTGACATCGTACACATGATGAGTTTAGTGGATTCTGAGTCAAAGTTTATCAAATGAGAGTTCTTATAGAGGATGTTAGTTTTTTCTCTAAGATGGGAGATTTGGTTGACATGGTTTTCTTCATGATGAGCTTGAGATGGACGTATTGGATGATAGTTGGATGGTTAGCACAGATTAGCCAGAGATAGTTCATTCTCTTGATATGCTTGAGATCTTCATTGTTGAGAGTTCAAGAGAGATTTACTTTATTTACATTGGGATATCCCACTTATGTTGATGATGTGTTTGAGGATGATGTTAGCCCAATTATAGTCATAGGGATTCATCTACTCTAGGAGATCCTAGGGACTTACTTGGAGTACACCACATGTCATTAGAGAGTTGACCCTAGAGAGGAAATATGATTGACATATCTAGATAGAGACCAGTTCTCAAACCTTACCAATGTGGATCAGTTGAATAAGTATTACATTTGAGACCATGGTCGTAGGATGGGTGGCCATCATTTTGGTTAACCTTACACTTTATCACCTCTATCTATATATTAGACTGTTGTTATCCCATTGAGCCTCACATGGTACGTTAAAGCCTTCTTTCTTTCTTATAACCTTGATTACCATTTCTACACTTGGGTTAGGGCCCTTTGATGTATAGGCATGCTTTGCTAGGAAATTTTCATGAGCTTTAGACTTATAGGCCTATCTTCTCCTTCTTGTTACCATCTCATTGTCACCTTGTTTGTTCTATTTTACTATCATCACGTTTTCATTCTTTTTCTTGATTTTATCATTATTTGCTTCATCTTATCTTTTCTCTTCCTTGGGTTGGTGATTCTTCACATCTTGGTGCAAAGAGGGCAGCCATATCACTCCATTCATCCCATCATTTGGCATTGATTCGGAGATTTTAGTTTGAGAGGTTATCTCATGGGATGAGGTTCATGTATTCATCAGTGATTTGAGAAAGTTTGTTCATTCCTTGTATCTTTCCCATTGGAGTTCGATTTATTGATGATCATAGCATGCACATTCAAAAACAAAATCAAAAATCAAAAAAGAAAAAAAAACAAACAAAAAAAAAAGAAAAAGAAAAAAGCGCAATGATATGCTTGTGTATGGTATCTTGCTCCATTGGGCACTTATGTTACATTTTGAGGTCTGTTTATTGGGTATATTTGTCATTGTGGGTTATTGTGAGATTTTTTATGAGTTTTTCACTCTTTGAGCCACTCTTGTTATGCATGTGGATTGTCGAGGGTTCATGTGAAAGTTCTATGAGATCCTATGCTTCTTGGATCATGGTTGATGTATTAGGTATGAGAGATGAGTGACCTTTTACTAGGGTCTTTGGATCATTGCCTTATCCACTATTCCATCATTGGTGATACGACTTTTCTTTATTGTACTAATATGGGTTAATCATCATTCATTCCACTTTCTTATTGCCTTATTTCGTATCTCATCACCTCTTTCCAGATCTTCGTTCCACCTTTTATTCATTTTCTACATGTTGATATACATTATTGATTTGACACCTTTTCCACATCATTCACATGTTTCATTGATGGTTTGACCACTCATCATTTCTCTCATTTCACCATCGACATTTCTTTTGGTTACCTTTAGGTCCATGGCTCATGAGATTTTTTCTATGCATTACATCTTATACCCGAGCGTATGGGTTTGATCATTGGGTATTTGAGCCTAGTTTTTCTCATTTCTTTCACCCTATCACCCTGGCCTACGTTACGTCCTGTGTCTTAAGACCACCCTGAGGCCATGAGATCAGATGCTATCGTTGACAACCTATACTTAGGCTGGCATTTGGGATTTGGTTGATATATAGACGTCGTCTTGTTTCTTTTTCTGGGAGATTCTTCTTTGATGCTTGGAGATGATTTAGTGATGGATGTAGACGATTGCTTCATCTTATGGATGATATTTGATGCTATCTAGCTTCCCATTCTACTGTGTATCAGCTATCATATTGGGGCATATTCTCCTATCATTTGGTTGAGATGAGCCCCTAGCGGAGCACTTTCTTTGAGCTTGGGCATTTTCATCAATCAGAGATCCCTAGTGAAGTATTTTGAGATGATATCAGTTATAGTGGAGCATTGTTGAGCTCATTGACAGTTTTCATGATTTTAGGTTCCATTTGTGGAGTATTTCTGAGATAGACTAGTGGATTATTACTGAATTGGAGATTGTTTTCAGTGCAGTGTATAGATCTTGTATACTGAGGCATATTTCCCCATTTTGAGGTTATCAGATTCCTATCATATTTAGTTTGGGATTCATTAGAAACATGCTTCTACTCTTGAGATGATTACATTCCTCATCATTTTGGCTATTCATTTGAGATTAGATTTAGAGTGTCTCCCTTAAGGCATTGGTCGACACTTCATTCTGATTTCTTAGTGGATTGATTACTACTCAAAAAGTGCTATTTGATAGCTTGTAATTAATCCTTTTAAACACTTTTGAGTAGTAGTTATTGCCTTTTAACCCAATTAACATGTTAAGGCCCCTTTCAATCAATTCTAATCAAATTGTCTTAAGTTTTGGTGTTTTGATAGTTTTTTGATCACCAAAGCAATTTGAGATTGAGGAGAGTTAATGGGAATCCTTGGCAAAGCAATGGAAAACTCAGAAGCATGAAGAATCAAAGCTTTGAAGTCCTTTGCCATAAGCAAATCCGGAATGCAAGGAGGGGAAGCAAAGAGAAACCAGCCATGAAGCATTCTTGATGACAGTCGTGTCAGCCATTTTTGGAGCACTTCCCGAAGTCCAATTTATGCATGCTATATGTCATTTTAAAGCTTAGGAAGTCAAAAATCCAATGCTTCAAACGGTACACAATTCGGAGTTGAAATGAAGGAGTTACAGCCATTGGAAGCCGATCACTCCAAGCTGAAGGAAGAATTTTGCACAGTGCTGCGAAATCACCCTTTTGTTGCGGAATGATTTCGCAGCCTTTTTGCACAGTGCTGAGGAATTCCTCCTGAAGTTTCACGACGCGATGGAAGCCAAACACCACAAGATGAAAGGCCATTTCGCAGCACTGCTGAATCAGCCTTTTGATGCAAAGTGATTTCGCAGCCCTTTTTGTGTGTCTGCGAAATCTCGCAGACCTCATTTTCACCTGCGAAATGGTCCTTACTGCTTCCCGATATTTGTAACCGACATTTGGAGATATTTTTCTTCAGATTTTTGTTGTCTAAATCCCCAAATTCTCCTTGTATCCCACCAATTATAGGATTCCTTAGCTTTTAAGTTAGGAAAAAGGCTAAATATCCATGTAAAAGCTATTAATGTAATTTTCATATAAATAGCGCCCGAGGAGCCTGTTCTGAGGGTGATAAACCTTTTGTAAAAGTTTCAAAGGAAGTAAAATACAGAGCTTAAGCTCTGCTTTACCTTCTCACTTTGATTGTATTTTTCATTTACTAAGTTATGCACTCTCTGAGGAGATTTCCCTAGAGAATGAGTAACTAAACCTTTTAGTTCCTTGGAGTTAAGGTTGCCGGGAAAGGTTCCAAGTGCAAGAGTTAGTAGCTTTGTGGTTTCAGCTATGAATGAAAAGAAAGTGTGTCCCGTGAATGGTTTCTATATTTTTAGTTAACTTAAAACGCCTTAGAGTCACCTGGGCCAACACTTGGTAAGGCAAGTGATCTCTATCCATGGAGATGCACTAGTTTACCCCTTGCGAGCCTCTGGGAGGTGACTTGAAGGTAGGATTTTCTAGAATAGCCAACACTTGGTAAGCTTTTGGACTCCAAGGAGACATCCATTAGTTATCTCTTACGAGCTTTTGACGGGTAATCCAAGGTTAAAGATCACCTTGAATGGTAAAGGCTAAGTGAGAGGCTCGAACCATTGCAAGTTGCATCAGCGAGAGAGTTTTAGAGCTGAAATCCAATTGAGGGATGCATTTGTGCAGCACCTGTTAGAGAATTGACTTTATGTTAATTCTCTAATACGAGGAAATGAACCATCTGACCGGAGCTATGTTTTTGCATGAGGAACCTCCCCTGTGAACCTAAATCTCCAAGGAATGTTTTTCTCTTAAGTAATTTCCATTACTTGTTGTGTTGTTAATCTAAGTCCAAACCTTTTCCAACCAAAGTTCGTGTTTTATTTCTTAAGCTAATTTTGAAATGAAACAGCACCAATTCACTTTGAATTGGTATCATTTTCAGTTTGGAAACCCTTCCCAGTGAACGATCCTAGAGCCACTATGCTATAGTAGCTTTGTCTTTGCTACCCTAGTTCATGGTGTAATAGGTTATAAATTTTGTTGATTTCTCCCTCCATCAAGGAGCACCAGCTGGACACACATCAGCTGATACACCTACTGGGCATGAATCACGGATTATTGTTGAGTTGGAGACAGTTGATTGATAATGTTGGATTCATCCTTTTGATTGTGCATTAGATATTCACACTAGGGCATATCTCCCCCTTTCTCCGAGATTCCTAGTCATTTTTGGGTTATGTGGCTATCTTATTCATGGTTATAGAGATGCTTGATGGATTTTGACAGATTCTTTATTATGCATCAAATATCCATATTGGGGCATATTCCTCTCCTCTTGTTGAGATTTTGCTTACACAATGGTATGAGGATGGATGGTTAGTGTCGGTTATTTACCTCATGATTTTGACCTCAGATCTTATACTGGGCATATTTCCCTATTTTCTTTTAGTATTCTTGAGATTGAGACAATGGCCAACTTGGTTTTAGATTGAGTACTAGTTTGGAGCTTCCAATGATTGATTGTATCAGGACCCCCCTATATGGATGTTCATGAGATGGATTTGTTTTCGTCATTGTTACCCTGCGGATTGGATTATCCAGATGAGTAGTATTTTAGTGCACTTTGAGTTTTTGCTTTTAGATAAGCCACGGTATGCACACTTTGAGATTTACCTTTTGAGATTCACCGACGGTGCAGTTTTCCAAACATAAAGGGCTCCTTCAGTTTAGACTTTTCAGAGGTCTGTCACGATGTACTGGTTCCTGACCCATTGATTTCAGCGGATGATTGATCTACTGGTTGTTTCAGCAGTGTGAGCACCCTGGATACTAAGGCATATCTCCCTTCTTGAGTTTAGTAGTCCGACTCTTGTCATTTTGAGTATACAGCTTTGAGCCCATTTACTTTATATCCACTTTCAAGTTGGTTTTCTTTGTTATTTCCTTCTAAGCCCTGAGCTATCCACTACTTCTAGACCTTGAGTCTTATAGCCCTGAGCTATCCATTCCCTTAGACCCTGAGTCTTATAGCCCTATGCTATCTTTCTTCCCTTGGGCCCTGAGCCTAGTAGCCCTGAGCTATCCATTCTTATAGCCCTAAGCTATCTTTCTTCCCTTAGGCCCTGAGCCTAGTAGCCTTGAGCTATTATTTCCTATAAACCCAGAGTCTTTCCGGCCTTGAGCTGAGGCTTCATCATTTAGTCACCCATGAGAGGTATGACTTGGAGTTTGGGTATCACACTCTCCTTCTAATCGATCAGTCATAGAGGTTGAAGCTCACAATCTTTAGTTGTTCACATAGCCCTGAGCTATTCATCGTAACCTTGAGTTACTCATTGCATCATGACCCAGAGTCATTCATTCCATCTATAGCCCTGAGCTATTCATTGTAACCCCGAGTTACTCATTGCGTTATGACCCAAAGTCATTCATAGCATCCTGAGCCTTGAGCTCATGACCCAAAGTCGTTTGCATCCTTCACATCCCTGAGATGTCGTTCTCATCATTCTATCCACTTGCGAGTGGCCTCGACCCGGCACCATGAGCCGGAAAGTATCCTGATCGGCTATCCATTTAAAGCCTAGAGCTCTCGACCCAGAGTCATTTTCCATTTATGACCCAGAGTCATTTCTTTTCCATTTAGAGCCTAGAGCTCACGACCCAAAGTCATTTTTTTCATTTTTTATTTTTGACTTAGAGTCATTTCTTTTCCATTTAGAGCCCATACCTCTAGACCTAGAGTCGTTTTTCATTTATTGACCCAAAGTCATTTCTTTTCCATTTAGAGCCTAGAGCTCTCTACCCAGAGTCGTTTTTCGTTTATGACCCAGAGTAATTTATTTTCCATTTAGAGCCTAGAGCTCTTGACCTAGAGTCGTTTTCCATTTATTGACCCAGAGTCATTTCTTTTCCATTTAGAGCCTAGAGCTCTCGACCCAGAGTCGTTTTCCATTTATGACCCAGAGTCGTTTTCCATTTAGAACCCAGAGCTCTCGACTTAGAGTCGTTTTCCATTTATGGCCCAGAGTCATTTCTATCCATTTAGAGCCCAGAGCTCTCGACCCAGAATTGTTTTCCATTTATGAGCCAGAGTCATTTCTTTTCTTTTTAGAGCATAGAGCTCTTAACCTAGAGTCGTTTTCCATTTATGACCCAAAGTCATTTCTTTTCCTTTTAGAGCCCAAAGCTCTGGACCGAGAATCGTTCCTCATTTATGACACAGAGGTATTTCTTTTCCATTTAGAGCCCAGAGCTCTTGACCTAGAGTCATTTTCCATTTATGGCCCAGAGTCATTTCTTTTCCATTTATGACCTAGAGTCATTTCTATCCATTTAGAGCCCTGAGCTCTCGACCCAGAGTCGTTCTTCTCACTTATGGCCCAAAATCATTCTTTCTATTTAGAGCCCTAGGCTCTCGACCCAGAGTCGTTTTTCATTCATGACTTAGAATTATTTTTCTTCCATTTAGAGCCTAGAGATCTCGACCTAGAGTCATTCATCTCATCCAGGACCTTGAGTCATTCTTTTCATCCATTCCCATCTTTGTGCTGCTCATCACATACCTTTATCTCTTTACCATCCTAGTCATTGCAGCCTTGTGTTTTAACCTTACTCTCATCATGTGCTGGGACAAAATCTTTGGTCCTTCTTTAGTTCTTCGGTACAGTTCACTTCGTTCCACTCATTATTCGTATTTTTACTCACATTCCCTACACTCGTGATCTATACTGAAGAGGGCATATTTATAGAACCTTAATTTTGTCATCCTAGCATATGTCTTATTAGGTTTTTGTTCCGTACTTTACAGCAATTCCTTGGTGGCCCATTACTACTCGTACAACTTACCTTTTTCTGAGTCACCTCGGAGACTCTGGTTGGGGATTTGGTGAAATCCCTACATAAGAAATTCTTTTCAAAAATTATTTTTTCTACCACCCTTACCCTTTGTTGTAAACATATCTATCTATTTTTTATGAATTGCATACAAGATGTGTATGACAATTGATTATTTAGTATATTCCGATCATTTTTGCTATGTTAATTAGATAAGTATGTTAGGATTTCTTGTTTTATTATTTACTATTTATTATTTAACCCCTTATGTCTTGAAGAAGCGAATTATGAGTTATCTATGCTATCCAGGTACGTCCCCTGTCACCTACTTTCATGATTGTCTTTGTGAACAATGCTTATGTTTGATAGTGCTCCGGATGTCTTGATATTTGTTATATTATTTGATTATTTATGATAAAATGCATGTTGGGTGATATATTATCTAAACTAACCATTGATGTTTTATGATAGCGCTTAAGAAGTGGTTCAAGTACGCACCCTAACTTTCCTTTATTGTGATTTGATCTTGTTTAGCATGTTGTTTTTCGAAATCACCTAGCTTATTTAGGTATCTATAATTAACCGATTAATTGCCACACTTCCCTCAACTTAGTCCGTATAGACCTTTGTAGGGCTTAGAGGGGTGCTATCTCCTAGAGGTACCTTCCTAATAAGTAACCTGATCCCCAGACTTAGACTCGAGTTTTTCAAAGACACGTTTTTCCCAAAATTATGGTGTCATTTTTTAAGGTTTTATTTCTTGTTTTATTTTCCCTTTCAAAAATAAAAATAAAATAAGTGGCGACTCCGACTTTTCCAAAAACAAATTTTTCACATATAAAAAGCGAGTCTCGCTGATCGAGTGGGTATGCACGTGAAAAATGCAGGTCCACACATCCTTAAACTTGTTAAATGAGTGTCTAAAATTAAAGAAAGAATTAAAATATAAAAGTGAATGATAAGTCTATTAAGATATCTGCATTCAACCTAAAATGAGAATGTTCATCTAAAAAACCGAAAAAAAAAATTCTTGGAAAAATAAAATTTCTAGAGAAAGAGCATAATCATTTACTTGAGAAATATGATTTTGACTAGTCACTTCTAACCTTTGAGCGACCATTTTTCACTTTTCTCTCATTAGTCACATCTCGCACTCTAGTTTTCTTAGTCTTCCTAAGCTCTTATGGTTTTCAAGGTTTTTTTTTTTTTTCATTTAGCTCCGCAGGATGATTTATGGAAGCGTCTTCATCATTTCTATCAGATTACTATTTCAAGTAGGCTTTTCATTTTCTCTCAGCTCTTCATTTACATACTTTTCTTGCTATGTCGGGTTGTATATGTCATAGGGTAGATACTCTTTCTCTCAAGCTAAATAGTCCTAACACTAGATTTCCTATGAAGGGTCCGTTTAAATATGATGATCCTTGAGTTTAGCATTTCTACAATGAGGAGAGTTGGGATATCTACAATTGTTGTTTTAGTGATTGTCATGTAAAGATTGAGTGTGAGCTTTCTCTTGAGTTCTTTTGCAATACTATCTTCCCTAAAAAAAATTTGTGAATGTCACTAGAAGCCTCTAGCTTCTCTTTCTAGGGCTGCCTATTCCTATTATGTTCAAATGTTCTACATGAAAATCAACTTCATCGGTCTTGGTCTATCATTTTGGGTTACTATATATGGATAGATCATTTTGGTCACTACTACTACCATTCGTTGTGCTCTTAGGATGCCTCTTCTTCTTGAATCTCTTCCTCATTTTTCTTCTGAAGTTCAAGCATTGACTTGCTCTCAGCTCATCGAGTTTCCTATGAGGCTATATTAAGAAGGCTAGCAATCTTCCAATTTATATTACTTTGGTTGGATTTACCAAGCCAACTTAGGTCTTGGCTACATTCTTCTCTTATACCTTTTATATGTCTTTCCATCATACTCAGATTCCTCGTTTAACAACTCATTTTATTCATGCTATTATGTTAGGACAACCCATTAAAATCTCCAACGTTATATTTGATATTATGGCCACTTATTGTGAGCTTACCTGATTTGGTAATTTACCATTTGCTTTTGTCATCTCACATATTATGGTTGAGATAAGTTTTGACATTCAACATGAGCTCTAGGTGCTTGGCCTGTGTGCTCCTATTGATGAAGGTGTTGAACTACCAATTTTTGTAAAAGCTTAAACTTGTAGAATTTTGATTCAATATGCATATCATGCTCCTTAACAAATGGCTTGCGGTCCAGGCATATGAGTCATACCCATGGTTTTGACTAGTCAATTCTAACCTTTGAGCGACCATTTTCCACTTTTCTCTCATTAGTCACATCTCGCACTCTAGTTTTCTTAGTCTTCCTAAGCTCTTATGGTTATCAAGTTTTTTTTTTCTTTGATTTAGCTCCGTAGGATGATTTATGGTAGTGTCTTGATCATTTCTATCAGATTACTTTTTCAAGTAGGCTTTTCATTTTCTCTCAACTCTTCATTTACATACTTGTAGACCCTCAATTTTGTCCCTCGACACTGGCGTTTATCTTTTGGGCGTCACCTGCACCCATCGTTCTCATATGGCACCACTAGGGCCCCTTTTGGGCTTAGTCGGTGTCCGAGCCTCATGTGGGCTTGTCTGTGGTCCATTGTGGTGCGTATGAGGTTCATTTTGGAGGGTCATCGTGGCCATTTTCCTAGTCATTCACATCACCCTATAGGAAGGAAGTGGGGTCATCCCAATGTTTTAGCTTAGTTGGAGTTTATAGGGGCATGTTGAGGTTCGGAGCACTCGGGCTTGTTTTGATCGTATCTCCCTCATCCAAACTCGGAATCAAGAACCGTTTCTTTTTATGGATTCCTTATTCTTCCAGGAACATTCTGTAAAATTTTCAAAATTTTTGGCAACCGGTCGGCTGGTTGGCAGCCGGTTCAGCCGGTTTATCGAGTCAGCCGGTGTAGAACACTGATTTTTGGTAATTGTTTTTATCATATCTCCCTCTTCCGAACTTGGAATCATGTACCATTTTTTTCATGGATTCCTTACTCTTCTAGGAACATTATGTCAAATTTTCAAAATTTTTTGCCATCGGTTCGACCGGTGGGCATCCGGTTCGGCCGGTTCAGCCGGTTCATTGAGTCAGCTGAGGTAAAACACTAATTCTAGTAATTTTGGGGCCCAAATCCTACATGGCTCAGCCCGTAAGCTCCAGATTGGTTTTGGGCAATGTTGTGGGTCCATTTTGGGCCTTGGTTTGGGTTCCTTGCAGCCCACCACGAATCCATATGGATTCTTGGTGGTGAAGCAAACTGAAAACTGAAGGGAGTGAGCTGGCCTTGTAAGTTTAAGAGAAGTAATGAGGGGTGTGGTTCCCATGCTGATGAAGGGGATTTCGGTGCTGAAGGGGAAGGAACCCAGGAGGCTCAAATGCTGAGAGGGGTATGAGTATAAAAGGTGGGAAGAGAGGAGAGCAAATGACCTTTTGGCATTTTCTGAGAGAGGGGAAATTTTGCTGGTGAGAGAAACAAAAAGGTCAGGAGCATCTTCTGAGTTGAGGGTGTGGGGGAAAGCTTTAGCACTGTGGTTTCTTTGAAGAGGAGAATGACAGCATCTTAGTTTTGGGAGTCATCATTGCCATACACGGATCATATTTGGTGGAGATTCTGAGGTAAGCATGCTGAATTTTCTTTGCTGACAGTTTATCTTCCTCGTCTTCATATGTTTTTCTCCTTCCTCATCATCTTTTCTTCCCTTTGATATGAAGATTGTATTGCTTGGGTGTGGATAATAAAGGCCACACATGATTGTTGTTGATTGTTTATGAATGGTTTAGGAACTTTCTGACCGAATTTGGGATTTTTTATCAACCGGATGAACCGGTTGGGAACCGGTTCAGCACCATAATTGGCTGCCTCTGTCAGCCATGGGGAACACCTGCCTTTCTTGGTCTGGTTCTCACTCATCCGGGCTCAGAATTGAGAACTGTTTCTTTTGTTTACTTCCTTAATCACTTAGGAACTTTTTGACCAAATTTGGGATTTTTTATCAACCGGATGAACCAGTTGGGAACCGGTTCAACCGGTTCAGCACCATAACTGGCTGCCTCTGTCAGCCATGGGGAACACCTGCCTTTCTTGGTCTGGTTCTCACTCATCCGGGCTTGGAATTGAGAACCGTTTCTTTTTTTTGCTTCCTTAATCACTTAGAAACTTTCTGACCCAATTTGGGATTTTTTATCAACCGGATGAACTAATTGGAAACCGGTTCAACCGGTTCAGCACCATAATTGGCTGCCTCTGTCAGCCATGAGGAACACCTGCCTTTCTTGGTCTGATTCTCACTCATCCGGGCTCAGAATTGAGAACCGTTTCTTTTGTTTGCTTCCTTAATCACTTAGAAACTTTCTAACCGAATTTGGGATTTTTTATCAACTGGATGAACCAGTTGGGAACCGGTTCAACCGGTTTAGCACCATAATTGGCTGCCTCTGTCAGCCATAAGGAACACCTGCCTTTCTTGGTCTGATTCTCACTCATCTGGGCTTGGAATTGAGAACCGTTTCTTTTTTTTGCTTCCTTAATAACTTAGAAACTTTCTGACCAAATTTGGGATTTTTTATCAATCGGATGGACCAGTTAGGAACCAGTTCAACCAGTTCAGCCCCATAATTGGCTGCCTCTGTCAGCCATGAGGAACACCTGCCTTTCTTGGTCTGATTCTCACTCATCCGGGCTCAGAATTGAGAAATGTTTCTTTTGTTTGCTTTCTTAATCACTTAGGAACTTTTTGACCAAATTTGGGATTTTTTATCAACCGGATGAACCAGTTGGGAACCGGTTCAACCGATTCAGCACCATAATTGGCTGCCTCTGTCAGCCATGGGGAACACCTGCCTTTCTTGGTCTGGTTCTCACTCATCCGGGCTCGGAATTGAGAACCGTTTCTTTTTTTGCTTCCTTAATCACTTAGGAACTTTCTGACCAAATTTGGGATTTTTTATCAACCAAATGAACCAGTTGGGAACAGGTTCAACCGGTTCAGCCCCATAACTGGCTGCCTCTGTCAGCCATGAGGAACACCTGCCTTTCTTGGTCTGGTTCTCACTCATCCGGGCTCGGAATTGAGAACCGTTTCTTTTTTTTGCTTCCTTAATCACTTAGGAACTTTTTGACCAAATTTAGGATTTTTTTATCAACCGGATGGACCAGTTGGGAACCGGTTCAACCGGTTCAGCACCATAACTGGCTGCCTCTGTCAGCCATGAGGAACACCTGCCTTTCTTGGTCCGGTTCTCACTCATCCGGGCTCGGAATTAAGAACCGTTTCTTTTGTTTGAATCCTCACTCATTTAGGAGTTTTCTAGAAAAATTTGGGAATTCTTCTCAATAGGTTGTACCAGTTGAGAACTAGTTCAACCTGTTCTGCTGAAGGACTTTAGGTAGCCCTCGATTTTGGCATTTTTCGAGCCCTTATCCATTGGGGCTCAAACCCATCTGCTATAGAGCACTTGTGAGCCATCTTGAAGGTTTAAGTCAATGTTTGATTTCAGTTAGTATGGGCAATTTTGAAGTTATGGATGGTGTGGTCTAGGTAAGTCTAGTTTGATTTGTATGACATTTGGGGAGTGCATTACCTGATCTCAACTAGCCTTCTTCCTTTTTGGCACAAAATTTGATGCTTGATTCTGAATACATGTTGCGTGGCTGACTCACCCTCTACTGTAGCACATGGCTAGGGACCATAGGTACGCATCGTTGGTTTTGATTGTTGAATCATATGCATGCATGGTGCCTAATCCTGAATTTTTGTTACATGTTTATCTGTGTTTGGCTGACCTTTTATGCAGCGCATGGCTGGGGACCACAGGTACGCACCCATTGTTTTGGGTTGGTTGAATTCATATGCATGCCAAATACCAATTAGGATTGTGTGATTCATGACATCTATTTAGCCTAGGGTTTCATCTTTGACCCATATGCTCCCACATACCCCAATTCATTAGTAGAGACCGAGTTCCGGGCCTAGAGGAGTGCTACCTCGCATGAGGTACCTTCCCAATGGGTAACCTGATCCCCGGACCCAGAATCTAGTTTTCGCAGACCGCTTTTTTTCCATACTGGGGTCATTAGGGGTTTTGGTTCTTACTTAATTTTCCCCATTTTAAAAATAAAAATAAAAAGTAAGTGGCGACTCCATACAACACCGTTCCTCACCGGGGGTGGGTTTTTCAAAACTGGAGAACTCAACTTTTTCATTCCTTCTTTTCTTTTAATAGCGAGTCGCGCCGGTCCGATGGATTGGGTGAGGGTCCACAATACTTTTCCTACTATGTTGGGTGTATATGTCATAGGGTAGATACTCTTTCTCTAAAGCTAAATAGTCCTAACACTAGATTTCCTATGAAGGGTCCATTTAAATATGATGACCCTTGAGTTTAGTGTTCTACAACGAGGAGAGTTAGGATATCTATAATTGTTGTTTTAGTGATTGTCATGTAAAGATTGAGTGTGAGCTTTCTCTTGAGTTCTTTTACAATACTATCTTCCTTAAAAAAATTTGTGCATGTCACTAGGAGCCTCTAGCTTCACTTTCTAGGGCTGCCTATTTCTATTATGTTCAAATGTTCTACATGAAAATCAACTTCATCGGTCTTGGTCTATCATTTTAGGTTACTATATATGAATAGACCATTTTGGTCACTACTATTGCCATTCGTTGTGCTCTTAGGATGCCTTTTCTTCTTGAATCTCTTCCTCATTTTTCTTTTGAAGTTCAAGCATTGACTTGCTCTAAACTCATCGAGTTTCCCATGAGGCTATATTAAGAAGGCTAGCAATATTCCAATTTATATTACTGTGGTAGGATTTACCAAGCCAACTTAGGTTTTGGCTACATTCTTCTCTTATACCTTTTATATGTCGTTCCATCGTACTCAGATTCCTCGTTTAGCAACTCATTTTATTCATGCTATTATGTTAGGACAACCCATTATCATCTCCAACGTTATATTTGATATTATGGCCACTTATCATGAGCTTACTTGACTTGGTAATTTACCATTTGCTTTTGTTGTCTCACATATTATGGTTGAGATAGAATTTGACATTCAACATGAGCTATAGGTGTTGGCCTGTGTGCTCCTATTGATGAAGGTGTTGAACTACCAATTTTTGTAAAAGCTTAAACTTGAAGAATTTTGATTCAATATGCATATCATGCTCCTTAACAGATGGCTTCCAGTCCAAGCATGTGAGTCACACCCATGGTTTTAACTAGTCACTTCTAACCTTTGAGCGACCATTTTTCACTTTTCTCTCATTAGTCACATCTCGCACTCTAGTTTTCTTAGTCTTCCTAAGCTCTTATGGTTTTCAAGGTTTTTTTTTTTTTTTTTCATTTAGCTCCATAGGATGATTTATGGTAGTGTCTTCATCATTTCTATCAGATTACTTTTTCAAGTAGGCTTTTTCATTTTCTCTTAGCTCTTCATTTACATACTTTTCTTGCTATGTCAGGTTGTATATGTCATAGGGTAGATACTCTTTCTCTAAAGCTAAATAGTCCTAACACTAGATTTCCTATGAAGGGTCCGTTTAAATATGATGACCCTTGAGTTTAGCATTTCTACAACGAGGAGAGTTAGGATATCTATAATTGTTGTTTTAGTGATTGTCATGTAAAGATTGAGTGTGAGCTTTCTCTTGAGTTCTTTTTCAATACTATCTTCTCTAAAAAATTTTGCGCATGTCACTAGGAGCCTCTAGCTTCACTTTCTAGGGCTGCCTATTCTTATTATGTTCAAATGTTCTACATGAAAATCAACTTCATCGGTCTTGGTCTATCATTTTGGGTTACTATATATGGATAGACCATTTTGGTCACTACTACTGCCATTCATTGTGCTCTTAGGATGCCTCTTCTTCTTGAATCTCTTCCTCATTTTTCTTCTGAAGTTCAAGCATTGACTTGGTCTAAGCTCATCGAGTTTCCCATGAGGCTACATTAAGAAGGCTAGCAATCTTCCAATTTATATTACTTTGGTTGGATTTACCAAGCCAACTTAGGTCTTGGCTACATTCTTCTCTTATACCTTTTATATGTCTTTTCATCGTACTCAGATTCCTCGTTTAGCAACTCATTTTATTCATGCTATTATGTTAGGACAACCCATTAACATCTCCAACGTTATATTTGATATTATTACCACTTATCGTGAGCTTACCTGACTTGGTAATTTACCATTTGCTTTTGTCATCTCACATATTATGGTTGAGATAGGATTTGACATTCAGCATGAACTGTAGGTGCTTGGCCTGTGTACTCCTATTGATGAAGGTGTTGAACTACCAATTTTTGTAAAAGCTTAAACTTGAAGAATTTTGATTCAATATGCATATCATGCTCCTTAACAAATGGCTTGCGGTCCAAGCATGTGAGTCACACCCATGGTGTGATGGATGTCTCTCCTATTAATTAGAAGGATGAAATCATGACTATTAAGCAAGGGGTTGAGCACTTAGGTCCCTATGCTCATGGGTAGGGTAGTCAAGGTCACTCCACTAGTTCTTCCCATGCTAGTTCTCGACTTCTGAGTTTTTTTGGCAGCTCCACTCTAAATCGTGTTCTGATTTCCATCGATTAGCTATGTATGCATGTGGATGTTTGCATTGATAGTTGGCAAACACACAAGGATTCATGATAGATGAGCTCTAAGGCCACTCATAGCACATGGATGGTCGTTTAGCTTCCATTTTTGAATGGATAGCTTCTTAGTCAAGCTCAAACACACGTTGTGCTCCACCATCACCCCCTAAGTAGTGATAGTTAGTCGGTGCTTGTTGTTGGGTTTTTTATTTTTTATTTTGATATTTTATTTGACATGAGCATTTGTATTGATTGCCACAAATTTGTTTTCATGGATATTCTTAGTTTAGAGTGTAGAACATAGTTTTTAGTAATTTAGAAGTCATTTGATGCATTGTGGACATTGAAGATCATATTAGTTAGGACGAGTTTAGTGCTACGCTCAGCTGATGAAAAGGAATGCTCAAGCATTAGGAGTGCTCAAGTGCCCCTAACTAGCGCTTGAGCATTTGTAGCTAAATCTCCAAAAATTTAATATTGAGATATTTTAATTCTTTTTATTTTTAAATTTGGTTTTTAGAAAATTAGGATTCTTGTCCAGTAAGGTGTTGTCCCTATATATATATATATATAATACCAAGAAAATCTCCTCGGGATATGAATATTGCAAAAAGATTATTAGCCTTTTCATATCTTGATACTCTCAATACGGTTCATGAATTGTTGTTTGGTTCAAGAGAGAGATTTCCATCCCCTCAAGTTATTGTGTCACAAACAGGAGGAACGTTATAGGATTTGGGGTATAAGTTTTAAGGATAATTCCCGCTAGGTAATTCTATGTACTTTTCCTTCGATATGGTGGATTTGAGCTCTACAATCTCTAGACTTCATGGTTCTTACATCCATAAAGTCTTTGGGAGACTTTATGGGTGGTTTTTCATGTATGCTGCTTGTTTTCATATACAATTCAATTTCTATCCTACTTATCTTCTTAAAAGAAATATAAAAATAAAAATTATCCTATAAAAATAAGGAATACCTATTCACCCCTTCTAGGTAGTTTCATAACAAGATCTCAAACTTTCACATATAATTGAAGTGATGTGAGACTTTACCTTTTTCTCGGAAATGTACTCCTTGGCCCTATAAATTATGTCGCAGGCTGTCAAGTTTTCGTTGTTGCGCACCTTCTTATCCACTTTCCAATTGAATAAGAACAAAAAATCTGAAATTTGATAAGAAGAGAGTAGATGGATGGGTGTGTTTCCTTGAGCATCTTTCTCATTTACAAGTCCTGTGGCTTTTAACCATTCATTTTCAAAGTAATCACCAGGCTTATAATCATGGTCTCCCTTTTTCATCATGGAAAACTGGAAAAAATTATGGTCATCATTATCGACTGATTACTACTCAAAAAGTGCTATTTGATAGCTTTTAATTAATTCTTTTAAACACTTTTGAGTAGTAGTTAGTGCCTTTTAACCCAATTAGCATGTTAAGGCCCCTTTCAATCAATTCTAATCAAAATGTGTAAGTTTTGGTGTTTTTGTTAGTATTTTGATCACCAAAGCATTATGTGATTGAGGAGAGTTATATGGAATCCTTGGCAAGCAATGGGAAGCTTAGAGGAATGAAGAATCAACCTTGAAGCTCTTATGCCATAAGCAAAGTGGAAATGCAAAAGGGGAAGCAAAGAGGATTCAGCCGTGGAGCACTCTTGATGACAGTCACTGCGGCTAATTTTGGAGCCCTTCCCGAAGTCCATTTCCTGCATACAATATGTCATTTGAAAGCTTGGGAAGTCAACAATCCAATGCCTCAAACCGTGTGCAATTTGGATCTGAAATGAGGAAGCTACAGCCGTTGGAAGATAACTGCTCCAAGCTGAAGGAAGGAAGACTTCAGTAAAGTGCTGCGAAATCACCATTCTTGTTGCGGAATGGTTTCGCAGCCTTTTTGCACAGTGCTATGGAGTTCCCCTGAAGCTTCGCGCCGCGATGGAAGCCAAACACCTCAAGTTGGAAGTTCACTTTGCAAAGGTGTTGAAGCAGCTGGCTGCTATGAAGGAATTTCGCAGCTCCTCTTGTGCACCTGCGAAATTTCGCAGACCTCATCTTTCACCTGCGAAGTGGTCCTTAGTGCTTCCTGATATTTGTAACCGACTCTTGGAGATATTTTTCATTAGATTTTTGTTGCTTAAATGCCTAAATTCTCCTTGTAAGTCACCAATGATAGATTTCCTTAGCTTTTAAGTTGGGAATTTAGCAAAATACCATGGGATAGCTGTAATTGGGATTTTTGGTATAAAAGGGAGCCCGAGGAGCCTGTTCTGAGTGTGTTCTGGTTGTTGAACTTTTTGTAAATTCAAAAGAAAGAAATACAAAGAGCTTTAGCTCTTGACTGCCTTACCTTCTCACTTTGTATTTTAATATTTTTACTAAGTTATGCACTCTCTGAGGAATTTTCCCCAGAGAATGAGTAGCTAAACCTTTCAGTTCCTTGGAGTTAAGGTTGCCGGGAAAGGTTCCAAGTGCAAGAATCAGAAGCTTTGTGGTTTCAGCTATGAATGAAGAGTAAGTGTGTCCCGTGAATGGTTTCTAATGTTTTTAGTTAACTTAAAACGTCTTGGAGTCACCTGGGCCAACACTTGGTAAGGCAAGTGATCTCTAACCATGGAGATGCACTAGTTTACCCCTTGCGAGCCTCTGGTAGGTGACTTGAAGGTAGGATTTTCTAGAATAGCCAACACTTGGTAAGCTTTTGGACTCTTAGGAGACATCCATTAGTTACCTCTTGCGAGCTTTTGACGGGTAATCCAAGGTTAAAGATCACCTTGAATGGTAAAAGCTAAGTGAGAGGCTTGAACCATTGCAAGTTGCATCAGTGAGAGAATTAAAGCTGAAATCCAATTGAGGGATGCATTTATGCAGCACCTGTTAGAGAATTGACTTAGTGTTAAGTCTCTAATGTGAGGAATTGAACCAAGTGACCGGAGCTATGCTTTTGCATGAGAAACCTTCCCTGTATACCTGAATCTCCAAGGAATGCTTTTCTTCTTAAGTTACTTTCATCACTTGTTGTGTTGTTAATCTAGGTCCAAACCTTTTTCAAACCAAAGTTTGTGTTTTACTTCTTAAGCTAATCTTGAAATGAAACAGCACCAATTCACTTTGAATTGGTATCATTTACAATCTTGAGTACCCTTCCCAGTGGAACAATCCTAGAGCCACTATGCTATAGTAGCTTTGTATTTGCTACCCTAGTTCATGGTGTTATAGGTTAAAAATTTTGTTGATTACACCTGCCATCAGGAGCACCAGCTGGATATACATCAGCTGAGACACCAATTAGGCATGAATCATCGACCTGCTCGTAACAATCTGGAGAGTGAGATAGGAGCTCTTCTATTATATCTTTATATGGTGGAAAGATGCAATATGAAGGGCAGTCTTGTTCCCATCTTTGGTCCCAAGGTAGACTTCACTCTTATCTGATTCCTCTAGCAGTTGCCTCACTATTATTAGATTGCAATTTCTTTCTGCAGCACAATGAAGTGGAGACCACCCTTTCTCATCTACTTCTTTAGTTAGAGCCGGATTCCATTCCAATATATCATTCGTCATTCCTGATAAATGGATGAATGAAAAAAGAGATTAAAAAAAAAGAAAAAAAAAGTTTAGAAAAATTAAGAAAAACGAACCGAATAAATAAAGTCACATCTAAATATGTGAAAATAACATAATCACTTCATCTTATGAGCATACTACCATGGTTATTGCAGAGTACAGCAGCATGCAAGGCCATTCTACCCATGAAGCCACCATAGGCTGGTGAAGTGCGAGTTTTATGACTTTTGTCTATGATAATTTTCACAACTCTTCTAAATCCTCTCAGCGGCCATGTAAAGTTGACTTAGAGGAGTACCACCAGAAACATTAGCCGCATAGGTAAACTCAGGGTCTTTCTCAGTCAATAACTCCACCACAGAAGATTTCCCATATCGCACTGCCTCATGCAAGGCTGTGTCTTTCTTCTTATTTGTCATCCTCAACATTAACTTATCTGCTCCAGTCCCAGTTTCAATATCTGTAGGAAGTGCTTTTGCAGCGTCTAAAAGAGCTTTCACAACCTCCAAATGCCCTTCCCTTGCTGCAAGGTGAAGCAGAATCTTCCCTTTCAGATTAGGGGGTTATTAAGATGAAGGCACCGTGAGGATCCAATTCACACACTTTGCTCGACGGGACTGGGCTGCGATGTGGAGTATTGTGTTATGCTCTGGGGTTAATTGGAATAGTTTGTTTTTTTGGCTTTTTACTGAAAGCAATTTGATTTCAGAATTTAGGTTTTTTTTTTTCTACTTTTTCATGACTTATTATAAACTTTTTACTAACTAGAAAATGCCAAAATATGTAGCTTTTTCTAAATAAAAAAAATAATATATTGATTTTTCTTTACTTTTTAATACTTAATAGAAATAAAACACCACAAAAACAAACAATCTAATATTTAACACTATTAAGCATTAAGGTTCTATTTAGAATTAAGTAAAAAAACAAATACCACCTAAGTCATGATTTGAAATATTTTTTAGGACTTCAGTGTTCCCCTTTGCTGCCGCCTTGTACACGTCCGCATCCATGCCTGTGACAACAGTTTGGCTGCCATCTCCATTTGCAGCCTGGTTGGAGATCTGGGCTGGGCTAGCATCTTGAGCTACAACCTGATTGGAATTAGAATCCATGCTAAGATTCCGCCATTCTGCACTGAGATTCGAAGCACCCAGCTGATCCATTAAGTGTTTATGGGTTGGAAGTGAAGTGAAGTGATCGACCCCTCTCATCGTGTTTATGGCTTGGAAGGTGATCCCCCTTCACTGCAAATGAAGTTGTGTGGTGGAGAGGAGGTGCAGATGTCCTTGCTCTCAACCACAATATTAATTCCATAATGAGGCCAATGTTTGTGTTAATAGCAACATAAACAAAATTTAATTTAATAAAGAATGTAAAAGCAAAAACTTCATCTCTTATATTTTTGTTTAATAAATTTATTTAACTGTTAATAAGATTTTATTTGTAAGTACTTTTATTATCTATATAATTAAATCTTATTAATTTTAAGAATTAAACCCAATAATTTTTTGAAAATTTTAGTACTAAAATAAAAGTTATTATATAAAAGCTAAATGAAAAGAAGAGAACACAAATAATAACATGAAATTCAACAAGTCATCTATTATCGAACAAGAAGTCTTGTCTATCATCTGTTGTTATCCATTTGTTTGGGTTATTTAATGGAATCTTTGTATCATTTTGCCATCAATGGTAGAAGCAACATGGATTAAAATGGTTTTTTTTTTTAATTCAAAATGATATTTTAGGATATTATATTTAATAAATGATATAATACTATGGTCATATCTAATATGGTCATATCTAATTTATAGAAGGATAAAACATATTACACTTCAATGTCGATAATTTTTTCAATAAAAAATATAGTTGCATTCCAATGTTTGTTATTAACAATCATATAAGATTTTTCTCATGTTTAGTATTATTTAAAAATCATTTCACAATTTATAATTTAATGTGCATTTGGATACACTTTCTTTATCTTTTTTTTTTAAAATAAAAAGTAATAATATATATATATATAGACTTATAGTTTATATTTTTAAAAATCACTTTAAAAAATTCAAAATTTGAGCTAGTAAATTTTTTTAAATCTTATTTTTAATATTATAATAAGTAGCATTATATATTAATATTATTATAGGTTATGTATTAATATTATTATAGGTTATGTTATACACATTTTTTAATTCTATTTTTTAAAACAAAAATTTATTTTCTTTAAAAATTTATCTGAATGATATAAAAAAATTAAAAAGTGATAAGAATAAATTTCTAATTTATAGAATATATATATCCATCTCATATCTTAACTGAGAATGATAATATATAGAGAGGATATAAGTAATAAGTTGTATAAATTACCTTTTTATTTATTTTATCAATGATATAAATGACGCAATAACTTATTATTTCCTAAATAAAAATAAGATAAAATATTTTATTTTATCTCTTTAACATCTCTCGTACTACTATACTACTATATCTAGCTAATATTCCAATATAAGGCATGATAGGTATAAAGGATGGTTATTATTTTAAAAATACTTCATAAAAACATATTTAGATGTTGAGTTTAATAGTGACAGTATCTCTCCCGATCATTTCACTTAGTGAATTTATTTCATTTGAACCTATTTTAATTATTTATCTTAATTGAAAAAAAAAAAGTGAAATTTTCATTTGAAATAATATTATGATAATATCTTTTTGTAATGAATTAATGAGTTTGTTAAAAAAATATTAGGATATAATAACTTTTGGATGATCATTTGGTTTCCAATATAAATGGTTAATACAAATATTGTTGTAAATTTCCTGACTTTTTATAAAGGAAGATCTATAAATGAAATAAACATATTATTTTCAACATTCTATTTTTTTTTTCTTCCGGTTTCATCTTATTTCTCTGTTTACAATACATTATAAGCATGAGGCCAACCAAAGATATTTTATCCTTTTTCTTTTCTAAAGACTTCTATTGGAGACACTTACCTAATTCCAGACAAAATAGAAATACATCTGCATCGAATTTTATGAAAAGCATGAGGCTAAAACAGAATTTGAAATATCATTTTTATTTTTTTAAGATTCATATGTCGAACTTTATAATAAGAATATATATTTTATTTTTAATTATAATTATGAATTTTTATATTATTAGAATATCATTCAAATTTTCAGTATTCATAGCCTAAAGTTATGTAAAAGAAGAAAAAAAAAATAGATTAAATAAATGTTAAAGAAGCTATATAAAAATATTATGTTATAAGTTAAATTTATATATAGCTAGAAACAACAAATACTAACTTTTTTCTTAATAGCTAGAGATGCTAATTTTTTTTTTCCTGATTGAGAATTACTAAATCTGCTGTAGGATATCTATGATTTGATTTTTTTTTATTAAAAAAAATCCTCTTAGTTTAATTTCTTATTAAAGTTGACTTAGAGAAAAAAATAAACAAAATCACCAAGCCAATTTTGCATAGGAGGATCCTCGAGAAAGAGATCTACGAATGACAAAATTTGTTAAGAGCATTTCTTCTTTAAAATTTGATATGGGATATTAAAAAAAAAAAAAGCATCTCACATTTATTCTTAAAAACAACTTGTTTTAAGAGAAAATTTTCAAAAACTACTTTGGGTAAAAAAATATATCAAACTTATTTTTAAAGTCAAAAACTATTTTCTCTTATAATAAAATTTTTCATTAATTGCATATTAAGTTGACATGTTTTCAATACACCAACATTTTAGTCAACTTTTTTCTACATGTGCATTTGTGAATTAACCTTCGTCCAAAGTATCAAAGTATCGCTGCATACCTTTTTATTTGCCTATTTATTTGAAACCTATTATTTATTTATAAAATTAATTTTTATTTATTTAAATTTATTAATCAATTTTAAAAGAAGAAAATAAAATATAAGAAAAACCCGAATGGTTAATTACTAGAAAAAAACTCAATACATTGAAAGGATCAAAGTTTGTGAGCCAAGAATGGATTTAACCATTATTTACCTAGCAAGAAGTTGTTAGGCACTCCATTAAGTCCAAAAAAGCCTTTTGAATCTTTGCTAAGTTAATTGAAACAATTTTGATACTTAATTAATTAATTGATAATAGAAAGTAAATAATAATAATAACAATAATATTAATAATAATAATAATATGATAAAATAAATAGTGGATTATAAAGAATATATATATATATATATATATATATATATAAGTGTATGAATGAAAGACAACCAGAAAATAACACTTCAAATTTTATAAAAAAAATAATTTATATAGTAAAGTTCTAATTCTTTAATATCAATTTTATTAGAATCAATCTATAAGATGAAATCTTAATTTCTTTAATATATATCAAGCTCGTGATAATCAATTTTCACTGCCAATCTTATATACTAATATCAATGGATAAAAATTCTGTTGATAAAAAAATGATTGTGTCAAATGCATAAAGAAAACAGTTTATAAAAAAAATAATTTTAAATCAGTGACAAAAGCAATTTATAAGAAATTGATGCCATTAATATAAACTTATCAAAAACGTTTCAAAACAAATTTGACTTCATTGATATCAATGAATAAAAAAAATAGTTTATAAAATTTTGATATTATTAATTTAAGTTATGAAAAACAGTTTGTAACAAATTTGATTTTATTTATGTGAATTAATAATAATAATAATAATAATAATAATAATAAGTTTTAAGAACTGATACTATTAATATTAACTTATAAAAATTCATTTGTAAAAACAATTTTAATTATTTTAATCTCAATGAGTCAATTGCATCCAAATTGACAATAATTATTAATCTTATTCATATATAATCACAGCTCAGACAAGTCAGTACTTCAATAGTCTACTTACATCTAAAATACTGTTCCAATTCCACTACAAAAAAGAGCTCATCCAAAGGTCTAAGAGCCCTCATCTACATGTGCAGACATTTGCTTGTTAAACTGACACGGACCTTGAAACGAACACGCAAAAAACAAAGAGAATATTTTTTCTCCGAGCCAAGAGGTTTTTCTTGTAAGTCCAAACATGTCCGAAATCGTACCTCTCCAATTTTGAGAATATTCCAATATAAAGGAGAGGAAAAAGCTAGAGCAAAGCATGCAAGTGACAAATGAAAGGGCAGATGAATGTGGTAAAACGACGTACATGCCGGATGCGAAAGCAATCACCATTGCTCCCATGCCAATCATGGTCAAAATAAAGGCCCAAACCAAGTGCTTTGCAAGGTACTCCTCCTGATGACGCATGGTCATAAAAAAGTGAAGAAATACAGCGTATAGTGAGGAGACCATGGCTATGGTATCCATCACAACAAATATTATGAAAGCTGCTTTCTTTGATAAAATTGTCTTGCCATCATCATCCTTGTAACCACCGGGCAAGGTGAAACCTGCAGAAAAAGTTATTGTTGTTATAAGCGCAGAAACTATCAAATGGTTTTTGCCTTGTTCTCGTAATGCAGAGGTGCGTTTCTCCTTGTCCTCTTTGCTTTCTTTCTCATCCATAAATTGCTTAATTATATCCTGAAATTGAATAAGAGGAAGAAGAAAGAGGTGACGAAACAAAGAGAAACAAAGAAAGATGAGAGGAAAAGATGTTGGTATTATATTTCTCAGTCATCTTTTACAATAACAGAGCAGACATTATATACAAGCAAAAGATACACATCCTAACCAACTGTACACATGGAGCTAAAAGACTATAAAGAAAATAATATCCTAACTAATTACATCTTTAGGCTTAACATCTCCCCTCAAGCTCATTCTAGTGAGAACAGTGAACTTAGAACATAGAGTGATGAAATGTTGGGTTGCAAGAGGCTTGGTCATGCAATCAGCAAGCTGATCGTCAGAAGGTGTGAACTGAAGAGAGAGAGAGAGATAGATAGAGAGAGAGAGAGAGAGAGAGAGAGAGAGCATTGAAGAACATATTCCCGGACAAAGTGGTAGTCGATTTCCACATGTTTGGTTTGGGCATGCAAAATAGGATTGGCAGCTAAGTATGTTGCACTGATATTGTCACAGAGAATGAGGAGAGGTCAAGTGGGAGTAATGGAAAGTTCATGAAGAAGAGATTTTGTCCAAGCAATTTCAGTAGCCCCATTTGCTACCCCACGGTACTCTGATTCGGTGTTGGACCGAGATACCACTTTTTGTTTGGAATATGACCAATAAACCAAATTGGAGCCAAGAAAGAGGCAGTAGCCACCAGTGCTATGCATGTCAGTGGGGCGGGAGACCTAGTCGGCATTTGTATAGCAAGTGATGTTGAAGTCCAAGGAAGGCTATAGGAAGAGACCAAAATGAGATGTGCCCTTTAAGTACCGGAGAATGCGTTTAATAGCCTACCAGTGAACATAAAGGGTGAAGGGAATTAAGCCAAATTCTCAACCTATGAGAAACAAAAAATAGAGAAAACACACGCCAAAGAAAAACAATCACACGCATAAGACAGTATTTATGTGGTTCAGTAATTTGCCTACGTCTACGGAGTTGCAGGGATTTCACTATTATCAGGGAAGAATACAGAGTACAGCCCTTCTCTCTTGCGGCTACAATATTTTCTCTCTCTATATAAAACACAGCAACTACACCACATTAAAAAACCCTAATCACAAAAGGTGGTTCCACAATGGGCTAAACGGGCCAAAAAAATTGCATGAATATTGCACATTAAAAAACCACGCAATATTATTCAGGTAGGGTCGAGTCGAGTCGCCAAAACCGGATCAAACGAAACTAGGCTCCACAAAGCCCAACAAATCTCCCACTTGGAGACAAGTTCAATCACCAATATCAAATCGCCATCCTCCAAGAAATAATCCCTCATCCCTGCAACTCATCCTCCTGTCCTTAAGCTAGAAGACCAATTGAAGCTGCACACAACTTCAACTTCTCAATAGTGACACCCTTAGTCAACATGTCTGTCGGGTTCTTAGATCCAAAAATCTTCTCAAGTATTACCAATTTATCTTCAACAAGGTAACGGATAAAGTGATATTTTTTTTGTATATGCTTCGACTTTGAGTGAAAAGCTAAATTTTTTGCAAGAAAAATTGCACTCTGACTGTCATTGTGTAAATGCCCATCTCCTGCTTCTTACCCAATTCATCTAAGAAGCCATGTAGCCAAATCATCTCCTTTCCAGCTTCAGTTGCTGCAACATACTCAGCTTCTATAGTAGACAAAGTAACAATCTTCTGTAGATTTGAAGCCCATGATATAGTTGTACCACCTAGAGTAAAAACAAACCTAGTTGTACTCTTTCTACTATCAATATCACCAGCAAAATCAACATCTACATAACCTTACAGTTTCAAACTTGTACCTGTGAAGCAAAGACATGTATCTAATGAACCCTTCAGGTATCTTGGAATCCACTTGACTGTCTCCCAATGCTGTTTTCCAGGCCTACTCATTCTTTGGCGTGCGTTTTCTCTATTTTTTGTTTCTCACAGGTTGGGAATTTGGCTTAATTCCCTTCAACTGGTATCAAAGCCTAGGGTTAGGTTTGAGTGAGAGCAATGGCAGAGGAAGCAGGAAAGGTGTCTGGAATAGAAAAGTTTGATGGCACATACTTTGCGTATTGGAGGATGCAGATTGAAGATTATCTCTATGGGATGAAATTGCATCTACCTTTTTTAGGGACAAAACCTGAGAGTATGAAGGTTGAGGAATGGGCGCTTCTTGACAGATAGATTCTAGGAGTTATTAGGTTAACTCTGTCTAGGTCTGTTGCACACAATGTTGTAAAGGAGAAGACCACAGTAGATCTGATGAAGGATTTGTCTGGTATGTATGAAAAGTCATCCGCAAACAATAAGGTGCATCTGATGAAGAAATTGTTTAATTTGAAGATGGCAGAGAATGCATCAGTAGAACAACATCTGAATGAATTTAATATAATCACAAATCAATTTTCGTTTGTAGAAATTGATTTTGATGATGAGATTCGTGCTCTGATCATCTTAGCTTCTTTGCCAAATAGTTGGGAGGTAATGAGGATGGTAGTAAGCAATTCTACGAGAAAGGAAAAGCTCAAGTACAATAAAAAAATGAGATTTAATTCTGGCTGAGAAGATTCGCCGAAGAGATGCTGACGAAACCTCAGGATCTGGTTCTGCCCTAAACCTTGAGACAAAAGGCAGGGGTAATGATAGAAATTCAAACTGGGGTAGATCAAAATCCAGAAATTCTAATCGAAATAGAAGCAAATCTAGATCAGGCCAACAAGTACAATGCTGGAACTGTGGGAAAATAGGTCACTTTAGAAGGCAATGCAAAAGTCCTAAGAAGAATAATGAAGATGATTATGTTAATGCTATAACAGAAGAGGTACAAGATACATTACTTCTTCCAGTAGACAATCCACTTGATGATTGGGTTTTGGATTCAGGAGCTTCGTTTCATACCACTCCACACCAAGAAATCATACAGAATTATGCTATAGGTGATTTTGGTAAAGTGTATTTGGCTGATGGTTCAGCTTTGGATGTTGTGGGTCTAGGAGACGTCCAGATATTGTTGCCTAATGGGTCTGTTTGGTTACTGGAGAAAGTTTGACATATTCTTGATCTAAGGAGAAATCTGATTTCTGTTGGACAACTTGATGATGAAGGACATGCAATGCTATTTGTTGGTACTTGGAAGGTTACAAAGGGAGTTAGGGTATTGGCTCGTGAAAAGAAGACTGGTACTCTATATATGACCTCATGTCCAAGAGACACAATTACAGTTGCTGATGTAAGTACTAATATAAGCCTATGGCACCGTAGACTTGGTCACATGAGTGAGAAAGGGATGAAGATGCTGTTGTTAGAAGGAAAACTACCAGAATTGAAGTCGATTGATTTTGACATGTGTGAAAGTTGCATTTTAGGAAAGCAAAAAAGGGTGAGCTTCTTGAAAACTGGCAGGACATCGAAGGCTAAAAAATTGGAACTCATACACACTGATTTGTGGGGGCCTTCTCCCGTTGCATCCCTTGGAGATTCAAGGTACTACATCACTTTTATTGATGACTCAATCAGAAAGGTATGGGTTTATTTTCTAAAAAATAAATCTAATGAATTTGAAACTTTTAAGAAGTGGAAGGCCATGGTTGAGACAGAAATAGGTTTTAAAATAAAATGTTTGAGGTCAGATAATAGAGGAGAGTACATAGATGGAGAGTTCAGTGAGTATTGTGTTGCACAGGGAATTAGGATGGAGAAGACTGGCAAGACATCGAAGGCTAAAAAATTGGAACTCATACACACTGATTTGTAGGGGCCTTCTCCCGTTGCATCCCTTGGAGATTCAAGGTACTACATCACTTTTATTGATGACTCAATCAGAAAGGTATGGGTTTATTTTCTAAAAAATAAATCTAATGTATTTGAAACTTTTAAGAAGTGGAAGGCCATGGTTGAGACAGAAATAGGTTTTAAAATAAAATGTTTGAGGTCAGATAATGGAGGAGAGTACATAGATGGAGGGTTCAGTGAGTATTGTGTTGCACAGGGAATTAGGATGGAGAAGACCATTCCTAAGACGCCATAGCAAAATGGTGTGACTGAGCCCATGAACAGAACTCTCAATGAGCGTGCTAGAAGTATGAGGTTGCATGTTGGACTACCAAAAACTTTTTGGGCTGATGCTGTTAGCACTGTAGCTTACCTGATAAACCGAGGACCATCAGTTCCCATGGAGTTCAGACTTCCTAAGGAGGTTTGGAGCAGTAAAGAGATAAAGTTTTCACATTTAAAAGTTTTTAATTGTGTTTCTTATGTTCATATTGATTCTGATGCTCGTATTAAACTTGATGCAAAGTTTAAAATATGTTTTTTCATTGGCTATGGTGATGAGAAATTTGACTATAGGTTTTGGGATGAATAAAATAGGAAAATCATCAGAAGTAGAAATGTGATATTTTATGAACAGGTTATGTACAAGGACAGGTCAATTGTAGTGTCAGATGTTACAGAGATAGATCAAAATAAATCTAAGTTTGTCAACGTAGATGAATTGACTGAAAGTACCGTCCAAAAAGGGGGTGAAGAAGATAAAGAGAATGTAAATTCATAGGTAGATCAGAGTACACCTATAACTGAAGTTCGCAGATCTTCCAAGAACATTAGACCTCCACAGCGTTATTCACCTATTTTAAATTATCTCCTGTTGACTGATGGTAGTAAGCCAGAGTGTTATGATGAAGCCTTGCAAGATGAGAATTCAAGCAAGTGGGAGTTAGCCATGAAGGATGAGATGGATTCCTTGTTGGGGAATCAGACATGGGAACTGACTGAATTGCCAGTAGGAAAGAAGGCTTTGCACAACAAGTGGGTATACAAAATAAAGAATGAGCATGATGGTAGCAAACGTTACAAGGCCAGATCATTTGTTAAAGGGTTCCAGTAGAAGGAGGGCATTGACTACACAGAGATATTTTCTCCAATTGTGAAGATGTCAACAATCAGACTTGTACTAGGAATGGTGGCTGCAGAAAACTTACATCTTGAGCAATTAGATATGAAGACAGCATTCCTTCATGGTGACTTGGAGGAAGACCTTTACATGATTCAGCCAGAAGGGTTCATTATTCAGGGACAAGAGAATCTAGTCTGCAAATTGAGAAAGAGATTGTATGGCCTTAAACAAGCTCCTAGGCAGTGGTACGAGAAGTTTGACAGTTTTATGCATAGAATTGGGTTCAAGAGATGTGAAGCTAATCACTGTTACTATGTTAAGTCTTTTGACAATTCTTACATCATATTACTATTGTATGTGGATGATATGCTTATTGCAGGGTTTGGCATTGAGAAGATTAGTAATCTGAAGAAACAATTGTCCAAAGAGTTTGCAATGAAGGATTTGGGAGCTACAAAGCAAATCCTTGGTATGAGAATCATTGAGACAAGGCTAATGGTACATTGAAGCTTTCACAGTCAGAGTATGTGAAGAAAGTTCTTAGCAGGTTCAACATGAATGAAGCTAAACCAGTGAGCACACCCTTGGGTAGTCATTTCAAACTAAGCAAAGAACAGTCACCGAAGATAGAAGAAGAAAGGGACCATATGAGCAAGGTTCCCTATGCCTTAGCTATTGGAAACTTGATGTATGCTATGGTGTCTACAAGGCCAGACATTGCACATGCAATGGGAGTTGTGAGCAGATTCATCACACGTACGAGACAGTATTTACGTGGTTCGGCAATTTGCCTACGTTCACGGAGTTGCAAGGATTTCACTATTATCAAGGAAGAAGATAGAGTAGAACCCTTCTCTCTTGCGGCTACAATATTTTCTCTCTCTAGATAAAACACAACAACCATACCACACTAAAAAACCCTAATCACAAAAGGTGGTTCCACAATAGGCTAAATGAGCCCAAAAATATTGCACGGATATTGCACATTAAAAAACCACGCAATATTATCCGGGTCGGGTCGGGTTGGATCGCCAAAATCGGATCAAACGAAACTAGGTTCCACAAAGTCCAACAGAGGGGTGGTGCATAAATTGACACACATTATTTACAGCAAAAGCTACATCTAGGCGTGTCATGGTACAATACTGAAGGGCACCAACAAAGCTTTGATAATCCGAACCATTTTCAAGAGCCACACCATCATGAAGAGAGAGATTTGTGTTGGAGGACATAGGAGTGGGAAATGGCTTTGCATCCAACATAGTAGCCCAGGTAAGAAGATTAATGATATACTTTGCTTGGCTGAGGTGAATACTAGTAGGGGTGCGATGAACCTCCAAGCCCAGAAAATAATGTAAAGGACCAAGATCCTTTAAAGAAAATTGATGATGCAACTGTTAGATAAGGTGAGTAACCTGAGTGTAGTGGCTCCCTTACAAGAACAAGAAGTAACCCATGAGAAGAATGACAAATAAATAAGAAAGAGTCATTCTTAGAAGTAACAAATCCTAAGTGTAGTAGAGAATTATTGAGCTTAGCATACCAAGCTCGAGGTGACTGTTTAAGGTCGTAGAAAGACTTATCCAACTTGCAGACATGAGTAGGATAGTGAGGATCAACAAATCTAGGCAGTTGTTCCATGAAAACGTCTTCAACCAAGTCGCCATGTAAAAAAGCATTATGAACATCCAGTTATCTAATACACCAATTTTGTGAAAAAGTAAGACTGAATACAATACAGATAGTAGGAGGCTTGACAATAAGCCTGAATGTTTTGAAGTAGTCAATACATTTGGTTTGATGATAACCTTTAGCTACTAAGCAGACCTTGTATCTCTCAATTTGGCCATCAGGCTAGAGCTTTAGCTTATAGACCCATTTACAACCGATTACCTTACCTGAGGAAGGTAAAGGAACAAGATACTAGGTCTTATTGTGCTGAAGGGCAACAAATTCCAATTCCATGGCCTACTTCCATGAAGGATCTTTAACATCTTGGTGGAAGAAAGTAGGCTCAATAAGAAGACCTGTGGAGACACGCAACAACAGTTTAGGCTTGTAGATATCAGCCTTAGACTTGGTCACTATAAGATGAATATTGGGAGTTCGAGAAGAAGCAAGTAAATTTGTATCCACACTAGGTATAGGAAGGTCCACTACAGAGGAAGGAAGAAGGGGAGAAGAAGGTGGAACAGATGGAGACATAGTGTGAAAAAGAGGGAAATGAGGTAGGGGCAACAGGAGGTGGACAAGTACTAGAGGTAGAAGGAGAAGAGGAAAAAAATGAGGTATAAATGGAGAAGTAGAAAGATATGGGAAAATGGGAGACAAGAGAATAGATAGAGGAACTGATAAAGAAGAGAAAGAAGAAATAGACTGAAAGGGAGAGGATCACAAATTCTTGAATGGAAAAGAATCCTCATTAAAAATCACATGGTGAAAATATACACCCTATCGGAATGAATGTCAAGACACAAATAACCTTTGTGGTGTGAGTTGTAACCAAGAAAAGCACACGCCAATGACCTATATTGGACTTTATGGGTATTATAAGGGCGTAGATATGGAAAACATGAGGAACCAAAAACCTTAAGATGAGTATAAGTTGGGAGTTTATGATAAAGTGTGAAGTAACGGGATTGATGGTGCAACACAAGGGTGGGGAGACGATTAATAAGGTAAGTGGCAGTTTGAAAGGCATAAGGCTAGTAAGATAGGGGCATACCCGAGTGAGCAAGAAGGGATGATCCCATTTCAACCACATGATGATTTTTTCACTCAACCCGCCCATTCTATTATGATATATATGGACAAGATAAATGATGGACAATGCCCATATTAGAAAACAATATGAAGAGAGATCGAAACTCACCTTCCCAATCAAATTGGACAACCTTAATCTTGGTATTAAATTGATTTTCAATGAGAGCTTGAAACTTGAGAAAAGTAGGATATGCTTCATCCTTTGTTTTGAGCAAATAAAACCAAGTAAAACAAGTATGATCATCAATAAAAAGTAAAAAATAACGAGCACCAGAAATAAAGAGAACAAGATAAGAACCCAATAGGTCTATATGAATCAACTCAAAAGTTTTTACTGCAATGGATGGAGACAGAGAAATATGGAGGCTCTTTGCTAATTGACAATACTTACAAAAATTAAGACGAATTTTTTGTGTTCGAGCAATATTACAAGAAGCCAAGATTTGATTAACAACATATAAAGTTGGATGGCCTAGTCTCTTGTGCCACAGATTTGGATCCTTGATGTTAGCTATGAAAACTCAAGAAGGAAAGGAAAGAGCAGAAGGATAACATCATGACTGAACTTTGTATAAGCCATTATCAAGTTGACCCTGAAGGAGAACCCTCTTCGAAACCTGATCCTTGACAAGAAAATGAGTGGCATAAAATCATAACACAATTTTGTAACACTAATAAGATTATTTGAAATTTTTGGAGTGTGATAGACCTGATGTAGAACAAGAGGAGAATAAGAGGATGGTTGTGTTGCAGTACCAAGATGTGATATATAGAGTTGCTTACCATTCCTTACTATCACTTGATCTGAACCACTGAATGGTGTCACAGTGTCAAGCATGTTGATGTTCAGAGTAAAGTGATGTGTAGCACCTAAGTCCATGTACCAATTTGTATCAGGAACAGTGTTATGTGTAACAATAGAATGAGCCATTGCAAGGTAAGAAAATTCTGGAGGATGAGAGAGTTGGGAATTTGTGGTGAGAACGGTATTGAAAGATTTAGGAGAAGGTTGGGGTTGATAATTCAAATTTGTGCGATGGAAGCAAATAAGAGCAATGTGTCCAAATTTACCACAAATTTGGCATTGAGGCTTTTGATTCTAGGTTGAAGAATGTGGTTTCCATTGAGGTAGAGGCTATCATGGTTGTGGTTTGCCTAAAATGATGGGTTGATATTGATTAGTGGTTGGCTTAAAAGTTGGAGGAGAGTATCTAGGTTGAATGTGAATGTGATTGAATGTAGGTTAAGAGGTTGATTTATAAGGTTTCTTGTTCAGATAAGTCATATGGACTTGGGAAAAATTGAGAGGAACAAAGTTTTTTTGTTCAAGACAGAAATCATAGCTAAGCAATAGGTTATGGATTTGCTCAATAGTTGGTTGGTCAAATCGATTTTGAATGGAGGTAACAAAAGGATTATACTTATGATCTAATCCACTAAACAAATAGATGAGATGGTCTTTCTCAGAAATTGGTTCTCCTATTGCTACAAGACTGTTGCAGATGGATTTGAGCTTTTGAATATATTCACCAGTTGAGAGTCCATCTTTCCTGAGCATTTGAAGCTTGGTGTGAAGCTCGATAATCCGTGCCATAGAAGAGGCAAAGTAAATTTGATTAAGGGCGTTCCGAATCTCCACTGCTATTGAATACCCAATGATCTGAGCAATTATATCTTTGGACAAGGATGCATACAACCAACTCATCAGAAGTCGATTGTATCTTTGCCAGACCGACTACTCTGGATTGATGATTTGTTGTTGCAGATTGAGGAATCGAAGAGTGCAAGGCCGAGATCCATCAATGAAATCATTGAGTCCATTAGCGATGATGATATTCAGAAGCTGATTCTTTCAAATGAGGTAGTTCCCATTATCTAGCTTTATTGTGAGAGGTTGATTCATAGACGGGAAAGAGAAAAAATGTGTGTTTACTGGTGGAGGAATAGGTGTAGAAAGGTTATTTGACTGAGATAATGGTTTTTACACATTCATAGTGCTAGCAGAAGGTGATTCAGAGGTCTCAATGAAAGAAGCCATGGAAGCTCTGATACCAAGATGAAAGAGGTGATGAAATAGAGAAAGATGAGAGGAAAAGATGTTGGTATTATATTTCTCAGTCATCTTCTATAATAACAGAGGCATTACATACAAGCAGAAGATACACATACTAAAAAAAACAATATGATGAGTACCAATTTACTTAAATTTCAACTCCAAAATAAATCCAATGAATTTATCTTTTAACTCGGATAAGTTTTGAAATAGATGTTTCGCAATTATATATCTTAATTTTGACAAAAAAGATAAACAAGAGTCTTACTAACAATAATAAATTATGGTGTCGGGATCTTATTCCCGGCATGAGTCAATTGGCTACGAATGAAAGGATGGTAAGTTTGGGTTCAAGGAATCCAAAAATATTTATAAGTAACAAAACATAGCATATTTCAAAGAAAATATATCTTTTCATTCAAATGAGCACATGCAGTTTGAGACTAGCATTTTCAAAAATACATATAACTAAAGTTATGTGGGAGCCCTTACCTTTTCCCCTGCCCACAAAATCGTGTTGTAGGGTGTCAAGGACTCTCTCCTTTTTCTCTCTCTCTCCCTCATCTTCTCCCAACGCTTAGATTCAGTTTCATGCATAGCACACTCTAACTGCTCTAGAATCTGATCCTGAAATTGGATGAGAGGAAGATTAAAATTTAATTCAATTGATGAATCCATTTTTTTCACATACAGTCGCTCACTGCTGGGTAAACAACTGAATGAAAATTTGATACAAGTGATAAATCCATCAAACTTAACCAACCTTTAATTAAATACATCAAATCAAGATTAGGTATTCCAAGAGATTTGGGGTTAATCGAGTCATTTGTTTGTTCTAGAACTTCTTAATAAAAATAATATGAAGAGTGCCAATTTATTTAAATTTGAACATCAACATAAATTATTCAATAAAAATCTAATCAATTTAGAAACAAGAAAAAAAACTTTAACTTTCCTTTCATTTTTGTTTTTATTTTTAAACTCTCATAAGTTTTGGAATAGATGTTCTGCAATTATCTCAACAAGAAAGATGAACAAGGGTCTTGTTAATAATAATAATATTAGTAGTAGTAGTCCTAGGTAAAAGATAAATTAGAAAAAGAATCATGCACCCTCATGGTCCTTTAATTTTACCATATTTTTTCATGTAGGTATAGGTAATAATTCCATGAGGGCAAGCAAAAAAAAAAAAAAAACAAAGGAAGACAAAATAAAATTTTATTAACTCTTTATCCTATTCACCTTCTACTGCTTTAAAATGTGATAAAAATAATTAAAATGTGGAAAAGCAAAAATATTTTCTTGATGCTATGTTTGTTCTTGAGAAATCTTAAGACTATTTTGGTCATCGAAAATTAAAAAAAAAAAGTGAAAACAAATGACAAGATTATGTTTATTTCTAAAAAAGTGTGTGGGAAAATGTCAAGATCGAAAAGAAAATATATAAAAAAAAATGAAATAAACATAACCTTAGTGTTTTTCATGAACAAAATATAGTTTGGAAAGAATCCATGAAAATATATAAAATAAAAAATGAAAAAAATAAAATATTTTCCTTAGAAAAAGTGAAAAAAGTTTGGAAAGAGCGCATTTCTTAAGAATTTAATTTTTTTTCTCAACTTTTTTATGAACAATAAAATAAAAGAAATCTTATAAATTGTTCTTATCTTTTTATTTTCTTCTCTTTTTCCTTTTCCTTTCCTCAAATTAATCTTAAACTACATTTGATTTTGGAAAGTAATGGAAAAAAAATTAAGAAAAAATGGTTTTTTTTTTTTCTCACATTTGGATACAAGTGAAAAAATGATAAGAAAAACATTATAAAATAAAGATATTAACAATTTTTCTGAAACAAAAACAAATTATGCTATGTACATTCCTCTTAAATTTAAATTTTTTGTGCTTAATTTTTCAGTGAACAATGAAAAGAAAGAAACATTTTATAATTGTTTTTCCCCTATCTCCTTTTCCTTTTCTCTATTTTCTCTATTTTCATCCAACATGAGTAGATTGGATATGGATGAAAGGATGGTAAGTTTAGGTTGAAAAACCAAATATATTAAAAATAACAAAACATAACATAGCTCAAGGAAATAAGAAACATGGTAAAGAAAACTAGCATTTGCTAGTAAACATATAATTGAAGTTAAGTGGGAGTCTTACCTTTTTCCCGGAAATATCCTCTTTGGCCTTCAAAATTATGTCGTAAGCTGTCAAGTCTTCATTGTTGTACTCCTTCTTATCCACTTTGTGCATGAATATGAAAAAAAAATCTGAAATTTGGTTAAGAGAGAGCTGGTGGATGGGTGTGTTTCCTTGAACATTTTTCTCATTTATAAGTCCTCTCACACTTAACCAACGATTGTCAAAGTAATTACTAGGGTTAAAATCATCGTCTCCCTTTTTCATCAAGGCAAAGTGAAAAACATTATTGCCCTCATCATCGACCTGCTCCCGACAACCAGGAGAGTGAGATAGGATCTTCTCTACTATTTTTGTATGATGATGGAAAGATGCAATATGAAGGGCAGTCTTGTTCCCATCTTTGCTCCTAAGGTAGGCTACACTCTTTTCTGAATTTTTTAGCAATAGCTCTACTATTTCTAGATCGCAACCTCTGTCTGCAGCATAGTGAAGTGGAGACCACCCATTCTCATCTACTTCTTTGGTGAGGTTTGGCTTCCATTCCAATATCATCATTGTCATTTCTGATTAATAGATAAAGGAAAAAAGTTGAAGAAAATTAAGCAAATAAACAAAATAAATAAAGGCATGAATGTTCCCTTTTAATCTACATATATGAAAATAACATAATAATTAGTATTGTGGGTATACTACCTACGGCATTGCATATTACAGCAGCGTGCAAGACCGTTCTACCCATTAAGCCATTGTAAGAGGGTGAAGTTCTACTTTGGTCTATGATTAGTTTCACCAAGCCTGTAAATCCTCTCTCCGCAGCCATGTAAAGAGGAGTCGTACCTGAATCATTAGCACGATAGGTAAACCGGGGTTCCTCCTCAATCAATAACTTCACCACATCAGAATGGTTAAATCGCACTGCCTCATGCAAGGCTGTGTTTTTCCCCTTATTTGTCATCGTGAGCAACATCTCCCTATCTACTCCAACCCCAGTTTCAATATGAAGTTTTCTTGCGGCCTCTAAAAGAACATTCACGACCTCCCAGTGCCCTTCCCTTGCTGCAAGGTGAAGCGGAGTGTCCCCTTTCAGATTAGGGACTTGCAGTAGAGATGAACATAAAGTAAGCCGAAGCATCAAGTACACACAATATGCTTGACCGAATTCGCTTGCGATATGGAGTATCGTGTTATGCTTTGGACTCAATTGGACTTGAAATTCAGAAATTTTCTCGAAGAGGAATGCCATGTCCCCCATTGCTGCCGCCTTGTACACGTCCGCATCCATGTCTCTACCAGTACTGTCATCTCCATTTGCGGCCTGGTTGGAGATCTGGGTTGGGCTATCATCCGAGTTATGATTCTGTAATTCTTCACCGTGGTTGGAAGCAGCCATTAAGTGTTTAATAGGCACTGAAGTGAAGTGATCTATTTATCTCATCATGCTGTGAAGCGCCTCATCTGTATAGGTTGGAAGGTGGCCCCCTTTGGTGCATACGTGCTTTCGCTTGTCTCTTGCCAGCCCATGTACCAAAACCGGAGGATGCATCTGGCTGCCAGCCCATGTATAGATTTACTTATATTTTAAAAAAATTTTAAAATTAAGATATTAAATTTTTTTTAAACTACTACCTTTATAATGCTAAGCCTCTAGGAGTTCTTCTATATGATATAAAAGTTACTCATATTTTATTTATTTATTTTACAAACAAAAAATAAGAAGATATCTCAAACGAATATCCAGTATTTTTTTGTTAATAATATTTGTTGTTAAATTATTTAAAATTTGTTTAAAAAAAAATATTCCATTTTGTTATTAAATATATAAAAGCATTTTGTATATATCAAATATTAATCATTCTCTCCCACAAAGCAGTTTGAGTTATTCTTGCTTGACTTAAATTTCGGAGGAACATGCCTAGGCCACCAGTCCGGACATCTTTTTGTGCAGGAAATGAGTCCATCCAGTTACATTATTGTTAGACGGATTCTTCGAAATGCACAAAAAAAGGAATAAGGTTGTCTGACTTCAATCAAGCTAGACAAACCTGACTCCAATTGGTTTACCATCAACAATGGGTACTATTAATGTATAAACAAATGTGAATTATTATCAAAGCTATCCAAGGAATATACATTATCATACATTGTGGCTCCATGTGCCCACATCCATTGATACTTTACATTTTCCAGTCCGGACATCTTTTTGTGCAGGAAATGAGTCCATCTAGTTACATTATTGTTAGACGGATTCTTCGAAATGCACAAAAAAAGGAATAAGGTTGTCTGACTTCAATCAAGCTAGACAAACCTGACTCCAATTGGTTTACCATCAACAATGGGTACTATTAATGTATAAACAAATGTGAATTATTATCAAAGCTATCCAAGGAATATACATTATCATACATTGTGGCTCCATGTGCCCACATCCATTGATACTTTACATAAAATGTATAGTATGCTTGTGTGGTTTATCCTTTTTTTTTTTTTTTTTTTTTTTTGGGAATGGGTGTTTGGTTGACTTGAAAAGGTGAATATTTTATGGGATATTTATGAGAAAGAACCAATGTCGGTACTTAGATTTTACAGATATATCGGTGGATATTTTGATAAAAATATCAATAAAACCAAAATTATTCAAAATTCACGAGAATTCTTAAAAAAACTTCAAAAATGATAAAATAAGTAAGAATATATATATATAATAAAGTTATTTTGTAAGTGTAATTGATATAAGTATGATTAAAGATAATATTTATCAATTTTTTATAAAAAAAATTAACTTAAATTCCTTTAATATATTTATATCCATTTATTTTAAAAATTAAAAAAATACTTTTATTAAAACATGTTTTATTACATTTTAAATAAAAATTAAATTAATTTATATAAAATATTTTATTTAAGATTTGATTTCTAAAAATTTATTACAAATATATGGTGACAATTTTTCTATTAACATTAATTTATTTAAATTATAAATAATTTATCTTATCAAATTAATTTCAATTTATAAAATATTAGGACTTCATTAATTTTTTTTTTTATTATAGCAATTTTTGAGTAAAATTATATTTTTGATATTTTAAAATAAAAACATTTAAAATTAAAGAGATAAATAAAAAAATTAAGAATGAAGTGATTGTAATTTTTTTAAATAGCATTAATGAGATAAATATAAAAAGTAGTTAAAAATAAAAAGATAATATAAAATAAATAATAATATATATTTAAAATAATAAATAAATAAATAATGAATAATTTAAAAAAATATATATTTTTTTTAAAAAAAAAACTTAAAGAAAAATCTGCGATTTTTCTAGAAATATCCGATTTTTCTCAAAAAATTGCCGTATATTTGATATATCATCGATATATCTCTGATTTTTTGACAAGCTTCCTCCGCTATTCATATTTTACCAAAATTCCTACGGATCGATAATCGATGCCCAATATCGTGGGCACCACCGATATTCCATATATCGGCGATATTTCGCCGAAAAAATCCGAAATTTTAAACAAACACATATGAAAGACACATAGAAAAGAAAAAAAAAATTAAGAAAAATAATTTGATGATATTTGGTTTTTAATAGAAAAATAAAATCAAAATAATTAAAATAAATTAAATTAATTAATACTTTAAATTGTTTAATTTTTATATAAATAAAGAAAATAAATGAAATGAGTTTTGAAAGCAATTGAAAACAATTTATTAATTTAAACTTTATTTTTTTATTTTCTTTAGTCTTTTTTATTTTATTTTATTTCTCCCTTTTTTCCCATGTATTTTTTTTAAAAGTTTCCAAAAATAAAACTCAACCTTATAAAACTAACACAAAATTACAAAAAATGGTAAAAAAAAGAAAAGAAAAAAAAAGGCAAATTGAACAACTTCACATATATCAAAATTCAAGCTAATGTGGATTTCCTTTAGGCATGAGGAGAAAAGTGAAGAATAATGTGACGAAAATAAAAAAACTGAAGAATTGTAAAAGGAAAAAAAATTAAAAAAAAGTTTGAAATTAATAAATTATTTTTATATATCATTTTAAGCTTATTTAATTTATTTTTCTTTTTTATATAAAATAAAATAATTTAAAATTTTATAAATTTCTAAATAATTTTAATTACATTTTTTATAATAAAGTCAAATATAATAAAATTACTTTCTTCCACATTATTTTTTCTTTATTTAACCTTTTCAAACCACCAAATATGGCCTTTAATTTCTATTTTTTTCTTTTATATTAATAGAATGTCATTGAAAAGTCCTTGATATATTTTGCCAGCTCATGTACGACAACTGTGAAAAGGACGGACATCACCATTGAGTTAAATATGATAGAATACTTGTGTGGTGGAGAGCAGGCGCTCACTTTTTCTTTTTCTTTTTCTTTTCCCTTGAGTGGTCGGGAGAAAGTTGGTGAGTGATAATTGCTGTAAAGAAAGAGAACGAAGAGGCAGGGAAATATTTCCAGAAAAGCTTAGCTGTATCTTTCAAACATTCAAACTGTTTCCTACTTATCCTACGCACACAGCACCTTTTGTGGACTTTCTTGCAATACACAGCACTTTTTGTGGACTTTCTTGCAATGTTATTCACGTGATTGTCCTACGCACACAACACCCTTTTTTGGACTTTCGCACCTTTTTTGGACTTTCTTGCAATGTTATTCACGTGATTGTCCAAATTTTAAGAATCCAAATTTTTAGGTTGAATACCTATCCCATATCATGCTATTTTTCTTTATAAATTTAAGAATTTAGACTCAATTGAATTCATTTTTCAAATAATAAGAATATATTTCATTTCTAAAAAAATATTAAAGAAATGATAAAATAATATTAAAGAATGCGATTTTTTTTATTTAAGTACCAAATAAAAAGGTGAGGAAATAAAAAATAAAATAAAAAAGGTGATATATTTTTTTATTTAGTTAAAATTTTTATTTTTCTTTTACCTTTCAAGGTTTGGAAAAGTGTAAGGTGCCAAATTTATCCCTATTGAAGTTCAAATATAGTTGTTAAAAGTTTATGATAAAATTTTTAAATTAAGGTATTAAAATATTTTTTTAATACCTTAATTTTTTAAATATAATTTTTAAAAACTATTAGTTTTTTAATGCAAGATTTTAAAAGTTCTTATATAAAAACTACTACCATTTTCTGTTTTTGAAAATAGAAAATATAAAATATATGAACTGAAAATTTAGTACATAAATTTTTTATTTCTTAGTTATTAAAATTTATAGTTAAAATATTTAAAATTTATAAATAAAAAATATTGTATTTTGCTGTTATATATATATATAAGCATTTTATTTATATTCAATAATGCTAGACGCTAATATCATGTTAAATTTTAATTCTTTTTTTTTAAACTAAAATTTTAATTTCTTTAATTAAAATTTTTCTTTTAAAAATGAGTAATATATAAAAAAAATTGAAATAAGAGTAAATTTCCATGATGCTTGCATGTGATGATAGTTTGGCTGCCATCTCCATTTGCAGGTTGGAATTAGAATCCAAGTTAAGATTCTACAATTTGATCCATGAAGTGAAGTTGGGTGATCTACTAACTTCTATTACTAAATTTATGGCTTGGAAGACCACCCCTACTGCAAAGCTGTGTGGTGAAGGGGAGGTGCATATGTCTTTCCTTTGTCTCATCTTTAATTTTTATTTGATTTGATTTGATTTTCCTTTATATTAATTGAAAGGTTAAGGAAAATTCCTAGCCGGTATAAGAACTGTGTCGAGGCTGAGCTCAATCTTCTCTCGTCTCTTCTTTGAGAAATGACTCCACCATTGTACCCATATAAACAATATTAATAAAATAAAGTGGGTAAATTAAGTAACGGACTTTGACAATTAATTTAATGAATTTTTTTGGTTCCCTTAAAAAACGTTTTCTATTAAGAAATGAAAAACTTCATTGAATTTGAATTAAGAATTCCATATAGTTTTTAAAATGACCACAACCTATTATTTGCATAGAATAAGGGCAGAGGATATTTTATACCCATATTTTAAAACGCCAAGTTATAGGATTAATGTTATCACGCTTCGAATATATGTCATTATATACCGAATAATACCTAAATAATGATGCTTCGCACTCGAATCTCACATTATAATTGAAATAATGACTCTTTTTAAAAGTGTCAAGGAATCAAGTGTAATTATTTTCAATTTTTGTAGTAATTCTTTAACATCTCTCATACTACTATATCTATCGAATAGGGTTTTATTTTCCATTGTTTTGTATAAAACATACTCTAATATAAGGCATGATTGGGGTATAAAATGGATATTATTTTAATAATACTTCATAATTTTTATATTATACAATATTATCCTTTCATATAGATAAAAATTATATTTGATTGTAAAAACATATTTAGATGTTGAATTTAATTGTGATAGCATCTCTCCTAATCATTTCACCTAGTGAATTTATTTCATTTGAACTTACTTTAATTGTTTATTTTAATAAAAAAGAAAAGTGAAATTTGAAGACTTTCATTTATTGGAAATATCTCTATAAATATTGTAGTTCATGAGGAGGAAAAATTATGAAATTGAGATGAACTTGTAGAGACTATACGAGGTGGATAGAGATATGAAGGAGAACAGGAGATACTCGATGGAGTGAGATGGCTCATGGTAGGGTATGGATAAAAGAAGTAGGCAAATATAGGATGTTTTGGGAATCCAATAGTTGTATTTGGTTATATCCCCTATAATGTTCTCTATTGTATAGTGGAATGATTTTCTCTTATCCATGGACGTAAACTTGATTGGTCGAATCACATTAAAACTTCGTGCATATTTGTATTGATTATTTTATCTTTGTATTCTTGAATTAATTTTGTTTGCATGAAAGTTTTCACAAGCACAACAAATTGGTATTAGAGATCCAAGTTGAAGACTTTTAGAAGAGCAAAATATTACAGAGCACATAAGACAAAAACAAAAGAAATTTCAGATTATGGTCGACAATTTTTAACTGTAGTGACTGACTCATTGTTTCATCATTTAGTGATCAATGATAGCTAGTGTTATCCCCTCTCCTTTAATAATTGATGATGTTATCTCCACTCCAATAATTGATGATGTTATCTCTACTTCTTACTCTTGTTAAATAATTGATGATGTTATCTCTCCTCCAATAATTGGTGATGTTATTTTCACTCCTTTCAATGTATTATAACTAACCAATAACATAAATATCTTAGTTGTGTTTTCATATTCATCTCAAGCTTCTTTAAACTTTGTTGCCTTCGAAATTTGAGGAAAAATACTTTCTATAATTGCTTGTTGAATAAAAAACAAAACAATGTCTCAAAATCTTTCTTTCACACATTTCTAACAGCATATGTTGGAATCTCCCCTTCTATATATTATCCTTATTCACAAGCTCTCCCAAATCTTCAAAGATAAAAAGAATCTTATCTTTGAGTTTAAATGTCATATCTGCTTCCTTGGAAAAATGGTATCATACAATGGATTGGATAAACATTCAATCAACTTGACTATGATACCAGACAGTAATCCAAAAAAGACGCAATCTTGACAATCGTAAAGAAGAAAAAGGTCAAAAAAGAGTTCTCTGCAATAGTAAGGAAGAAAGAAGTTAAAAAATAACAAACAAAGAATCTTTGGGATAAATGAAAGAAGTCTGAAATTTTATTCTTTAGATTTATCGTGAAATAAAGCGCCTCATTCACAATAAAGTTGTACGTTTGGTCTCTTCTTTATTTATTATTTCTTTTAATTTCTATGTTTTTTCTGTCATATTAATAGAATATCATGGAAAATTCCCTGATATATTTTGCTAGCCCATATCCTACAACTGTGGAAAGGCTGGATAACAACGTTGATTAGTTGTGTGGTGGAGAGGAGGTGCTCAAGTCTTCTCCTATCTCTTATTTATTTTTTACTTGTGTCTTTCCTTTATACTAATTGAGTGGTCGGGGAAAATGTTTTGCTCAAAGTGGAATATTTAGAGTAATATAAAAAAAATAATAAAGAGTATAAAAGCATAGGCTTTTATAATTTTTGTTTAATAAATTTATATTTACACTTGATAAATGGAAATGCAATGAAGAAAATAAAGAACAAAAGTAGAAGGAAAAAAAAATCAAACATGAGACAATAATTTTGCTTAATATTTTTTTTTCTTTGAAACTAAGCGTAGCTTAAGTGTTTGTTAAGTCCTTTAGTCCTCTCAAACGGTAGTGAATTGAACTAAAATGAAGTCAATATAAGTGATCTATTATGTCATTATATTGTAAAGGATAATGCGAAAAAGATGTTTTCCCACAAGAGAGAAGTTAAAAAATAGTAAAGCAATTAGAGTTTAGAGTGAAAGGAAATAAGTATAATTGAGTTGATCTGAAATATATTCATCATATTTCCATTAAATAGGCAATCAAACTCAAATAAACTCCTAAATAAATTATCCACCAAGTCACTAAAACAAGGCCTGTTGAAGTCACAACCCTTTTTAGAATAACACATCGGACTCTTACCTTAATTTGAAAAAATCTAAGACTCCAATATATCATAACAAACCAATAACACAAATACCTTAGTTGTTCTTTGATATTCTATTTGTAAAGCATCCCAAGCTTCTTTGGACTTTGTTGCCTTTGAAATTTGAGGAAAAATATTTTCTGTAATTGCTTGTTGAATAAGAAACAATGCTTTAGCATCTTTCTTTCGTACATCTCTAATAGCATTTTTTGGAATCTCCTCTTCTATATAACCCATATCCACAAGCTCCCACAAATCTTTAGAGATAAAAAGAGTCCTCATCTTTGAACTCCAAATATCATATCCACTTCCTCGAAAACATGGTATGATAGGTTGAATTTGGATAACCATCTGATCAACTTGACTATAATACCAGATGTTAAACCAAAAAAGATGTGTTCTCTGCAATTGTATGGAAGAAAGAAGTTAAAAAAGGGCTCTCTGCATTTGCAACGAAGAAAGAAGTTAAAAAATAACAGAGCACTTCAAAAAACCTTTGGGATGGAAGAATGAAGTCTGAAATTTTATTCTTTATATCATCTGTTATGAAATAAAGTGCCTCATTGGTATAGCTTTCAAGGTGGTCCCCTTCACAGCAAAGTTGTATGTCTGGTCTCTTCTTTATTTATTATTTCTTTTAATTTCTGTGTTTTTTTTTCTATCATATTCATAAAATATCATGGAAAATCCCGACATTGAATTTTCATTACAAAATTCCATATAATTTTTAAAATGACCGCAACCTACGATTCACACATAACAGAGGGGTTTAATTTATTTTGTATTTAATTAACTGCGTTATGGCCTTCATGTGAGCCGCAATAGTGACATTTTTGTGTGTCAAATGTTGAATATTCTCTAAAAATAATTCACTTTCTTCTCTTATATACATCTCTTGTTGTCTATTTAATAGAAGGAAATTATAGGGTATCAATTCAATACCTATCGATATTGTAATTTTGATTATTAAAATTATGCGATGAAATCTAAATTATTACATAAGAATACAAACAAATGAAGTCAAGATTTAAAAGAATGAGGTTAAGGCATAAAAAAATATGACACAAATTAGATTCAAAGCAATAAGACCGAATTATAGACAAGATAGGTTATGATTAGTTAATAACATTTTTTGTTAAAATATTTAAAATTTATAAATAAAAAATATTGTTTTATATTGTTAAATAATCATAAAAGCATTTTATTTGTATTAAATAATACTATATATTAATGTTATTTTATGTTATGATATATACATTTTTCACTTCCTTTTTTTAGGAAATAAAAATTTAATTTCTTTAAATTATTATTATTATTTTTAAATGAGTGATATACAAAAATTGAAAAAAAATTGATAGGAATAAATTTCCTTGATGCTTGTGATGACATCCATGCAATCCAGATTCATATGTCCTTTCCTGTGTTTTTCTTTAATATTTTTTCATTTCTTTTACGGGAAAGAAATAAAAGTCTGTGTTTTTCCATTACATTAATTGAATGGTTATGGAAAATCCCCTTTTTTGTTTTGGTAGCCCATGTATAAGAACTGTGTAAAGGACGGATAAGCATCAAATATGTCGGAAGACGATTAGTTTCGTGGTGCAGAGGATGTGTTGGCTCAAGTATTTTCTCTTCTCTCTTCTTTAAAGTTTTATAAAGTTATTTTCTATTTTTATGTGTCTTTTCCCTTTTCTATTTTCTCTCTTCTTTCTGCTATCATTGTTTTCCCAAAAGCTCGAACGGAAAATACAAGGCAATAAAAATAAAAATAAAAATAAAAAACAAACGAAAAAAAGGGAAAAGAAAGGGAAAAAAATGGAAGAAAATTTATTTTATATATTATTTCAAACTCATTTTTATTTAACCCTTCCATATAAATATTAAATAATTAAAAAATGGACAAGTTTGTAATTAATTTTAATTATAGTTGATTTTATTTAATATTTTTCATAACATAATCAAATATGAGAAAATAATTCTTTAGTATTTTTTTTTCTTTAATATTTTTTAGGAATCAAATATAATGTTGGACATATATCCAAATTTTTATAAGGTGGATAGAAATGTAAGGAAAAAAAGAAAATACCAAGTGGAGTAAGGAGGCTCCTAGTTTAAGGTGATAAATATAAGGGATGGAGAAACATGAGATGTTTTAGGAATCAAATAGTTATATTTGGTTATATTTTTTGCAATATTCTCTTTGGTGTAATGAAAATATTTTCTCTCATTCATGGATATAGGCATGTTTGGTCAAACCATGTTAAAACCTCATGTACCTTTTGTGTGGTTTGTTTTATTTTTGTATTATTCCTTTAATATGTTTGCATTAATGTTTTTGTTAACACAACAAGTAGTATCATAGCCCAAGATGAAGATCTCTATAAGAGTTAAAGGAAATAAAGCACACAAGAGGATTGTAGAAATAATTTTAGTTGAAGCTGAAGTTGATTGTTTTTTCGTGGGATATGATACAAAAAAGTTTGTGTCATATGGAGATGAAAATTAACTTAATAAAATTTAATATAAAGTAAAGATTTTTGGAAAGTATCTCAAATTCCTAATTAGTAAACATTTCTTTTTTTGTAAAGATATTGTATAAAATGTTTTCTAATTTGATATGTTATTATAATATTAGATTTTTATTTTTTTTTATAGAATAAGGAAAATTGTTAAGAACATCTTTATATATATTTTAGGTCATGGGAAAAAAGTTATGAAATGGAACAGGACTTATGGATACTATACGAGATGGATAGAGATGTGAAGAAGAATCATAGGATATAATGGAAAGATTTTCTCCCACAGATAGACATATTTTACCGAACCACGTTAAAACCTTATATACCTTTTGTGTGATTTGTTTTTTATTTTTGTATTCTTCCTTTAATATGTTTGTTTTAATGCATCCATGCCAACACAACACATAACCTACATCATATTCTTTTAAAAGAAAATGCAATAATAATAATAATAATAATAATAATAATAATAATAATAAACCTAGGAAAATTCTAACAAATAATATCTAAAAAATATTTATGTTGGTTTTAAAATAACTTGAAAAAAAAGTATAAAGAATAAGTCAATAACTAATTAGTATATAGCTCCATCATTATACTCATGTAAATAATATATATTAATTACATAAATTATGGAAATCAAGTAATATAAGTTTTAACATCTAATTTTTCAGATTTTTTTATTCCCTTTAAAACTTTTTCTATATAGGAATGAAAAACTTCATTGAATTTGAATTACAAAAATCCCTATAGTATTTTAAAATCATTGTAACCTATTCTTCGTATATAATAATGTGGATCAATTTAATTTTTTTATTAATTGCATTTTGTGGCCTTCCACTACAATAATAACACTTTTATGTATAAAAAAATTGAACATTACCTAAATAAAGATTGAAAATTCTTGTATATCAATTTAATACCTGTCAAATTTGTTACCTTGATCATTGGGGATGGCAAGTTACCCACATCCCAACCCTATTCTATCCGTCTCTACATATTCTCATCTTTGTCAATAAATAAATAAACAAACACATTGGGACGGGTTGAGTATAAGAATTTTCCATAACCACCCCTTTAACCTTTTTTATTTTATTTTTTAAATTTTTAACTTTTAAAATTTTAAATTATATTTAAAATAAATAAAATTTATAATTTTTTTATGAAAATAATATTTTATATACATTACATAATTAAAAAATGATTTTTTTTATATATATAATATTATATATAACTCGAATGAAGTGGGATAAAGTTAAATTTGAACATGTTTAGGTCTTTAAAAAAAAAATTTAAATTTGTCTTAAACTCATTTATATTTATCTTAAATTTATCTTATTAGGAATGGGATGGAATAGGTATTCGAAAAAAATATGCTCCACCATTCCTATTCAACCATTAAAAATGTGTAAGAAATCTAAACGATACAAATAAATGGTATCTAAATACAAAAGAAAGACAAGGATACAAAACAATAAAATGCAAATTGGATTCATAGTGAGAATTAAGATCAAATTGTACACGTGACACCTTATGATTAGTCCCTTTTTTCAATAAGTAAAGTAACGATTTGATATTGTAACGGCCCCAATCATTCTATCATATCGTTATCAATAATAGAATGTAACATGGCTTAAAATGTTTCTTTTTCAATCCAATGAATGATGAATGATTTCTTTCCTAGAATATAGCATCTGTGGGATGTGTTAAAAGCATTTGAAATTGGCACGTGAATCAGTGGCTGACAAGTTCTAACCATTGATTGTGTCATTGTGGATGAGGGGTGTGCTATGGAAGTGTGAGTTAATGGCCGACAATTTTTAACTCATTGTTTCATCCTTTAGTGATCAATGATAGCTGGTGGTATCTCCACTCCTTCAATAATTGGTATGCTATGTCAGCTTCTTACTCCCGTTCAATAATTGATGATGTTATCTCCACTTCAATAATTGGTGATATTATTTTCACTCCTTTCAATATATTATAATTAACCAATAACATAAATATCTTAGTTGTGTTTTCATATTCATTTCAGGCTTCTTTGGACTTTGTTACCTTTGAAATTTGAGGAAAAATACTTTATGCAATTGCTTGTTGAATAAAAAACAAAACAATGTCTCAACATCTTTCTTTCACACATTTCTAATAGCATATGTTAGAATCTCCTCTTCTATATAATCCTTATTCATAAGCTCTCCCAAATCTTCTAAGATAAAAGGAGTCCTCATCTTTGAGCTTTAAATGTCATATCCGCTTTCTTGAAAAAATGGTATCATAAGCTGGATTGGGATAACCATTCAATCAACTTGATTATGATACCAGACAATAATCCAAAAAAGACGCATTCTTGACAATCATAAAGAAAAAAAAGATTTAAAAAACGTTCTCTGCAATACTAAGGAAGAAAGAAGTTAAAAAATAACAAAACACTTCAAAAAAACCTTTGGGATAAAAGAAAGAAGTCTAAAATTTTATTCTTTAGATTTATCGTGAAATAAAGCGCCTCATTGATATGGCTTGCAAGGTGGCCTGCTTCACAGCAAAGTTCTCTTTTTTATTTATTATTTCTTTTAATTTCTATGTTTTTTCTATCATATTAATAGAATATCAAGAAAAATTCCCTAATATATTTTGTCAGCCCATGTCCTAGAATTGTGGAAAGGCCGGATGATGGAAGACTTTGATTAGTTGTGTGGTGGAGAGGAGGCGCTCAAGTCTTCTCCTTTGTCTCTTATTTATTTTTTACTTGTGTCTTTCCTTTATATTAATTGAGTGGTCAGGAAAATGTTTTGCCCAAAGTGGAATATTTTAGAGTAATATAAAAAAAATAAATTAATAAAGAGTATAAAAGCATAGACTTTATAATTTTTGCTTAATAAATTTATATTTACACTTGATAAGAATTTATATTTTAGTAAGTTTATCATCCATTTAATTAAACTTCACTTATTTTAAGAAATCCAATAATTGTATCATCCACTTGACATTTAATTTTGTTCATTTTTTTATTCCCTTAAAACCCTTTTCCATATAGTAATGAAAAACTTCATTGAATTTTCATTACAGGATTGCATATAATTTTTAAAGTGACCATAATAGAGTAGATCAATTTAATTAACTGCATTATGGCCTTAGTGTGAGCTGTAATAATGACAATTTTGTGTGTCAAAATTTTGAATATTTTCTAAAAATGATTCACCTTTTAATCTTATATATTATCTCTTATTATCCATTTAATAAAAGGGAATTATAGGATATCAATTTAATGCTTATCAAACTTGTAATCTTGATTATTGAAAATATACAATGAAATCTGGATTTTTAGATAAGAATAAGAAATAAATAAAATAGAAAAATAAAATAATGAGATCCAGATATAAAGAAATATGACATAAATTGTGCACAAAGCAAGAAAGAAAAAATTATATATACTCATGACACATTATAATTAGTTTCCTTTATGATACATGGTGGACCCTATCTTTCCATCATTTTGCCTTCAATAAAGGTTATGTCATTTAAAATGTCTCTTTTTTCTTATTTAAGGAATGACCTTTTTCTTGAATATAATTTATTGGATTAATTCTTAAGAGTATTTGAAATTGGTTGAATTAGTGGCCGACATGGGTTAGGTATTTATCGTGGGTGGTAGGTGCATGATGTATAAAGTTTGGATATTTAATGCTTATGAGTTGTTTGATGAAAGGATGGTGGGATCTTGGAATTATTTGGCCTTCCTTGAAGATGGCACTAAACATTTCTTAAATTAGTTTAACAAATGTCACTTTCTATTCTACATTTTTTCATATCATATCAAAAACCGTATTCATCACTTGGTTAAATAAAAATAAATAAAATAAATAATAATAATAATAATAATAATAATAATAATAATAATAATTAAATAATTTTTATATTCACACCTTTATTCAAGAGTTCAAATTTAACCATATATTTTAGAGTCCAAATTTTGATCTTGGTATGGTAATTATTCAATATCATATCATTTTCCTTCATAATTTTAAGAATTTAGATTCAATTGATTTTATTCCTAAAAAGTATTAAAGAAAGGATCAAATCATATCAAGGAATGTGGTTTTTTTTTATTTTTTTTATTTTTTTATATATATATTTAAACACCAAAGAGAAAGATTAGGAAAAATGATAATGGATTTTATTTTCCTATTTTCATCCTTCATATTTTTTCCCTTTTAATTTAATGTTCTATTTTATACTTTTTCAATTTCATTCTTTTTCTTCAAATTAAGATAAAAGGCCATACTTTTCTCAAAATTCATTTAGTTAAAATTTTTGTTTTTGTTTTAGATTTTTAACATCTAAAACCTATTGAAATTCAAATCCAAGCCACTAAACGTTTATGATAAAATTTGAACCATTGAATAAGAATACAAACAATAATAAGACCAAGGTACAAGTAGTAAAACATATATGAGGTTTAAAGTGAAAGAATTTGAGTATAAAGTAATAGAACCATTAGCTACATTTTAATATAAGGCCCTACAAAAAATTATTGTATTTTATATAATAAGTTACCACCAGTTATTTTTTTTATAAAAAAAAATAGAAAATATGAAATGTATAAACTAAGTTTAATTTTTTATTTCTTTGTTAATAACATTTGTAGTTAAAATATTAAAATTTTATAAATAAAAAATATTACATTATATTGTTGAATATATAAAAGCATTCTATTTATATTAAATAATACTATATATTAATATTATTTGACGTTATGTTATACACATTTTCAATGCTATTTTTTTTTTGGTAACTACAAATTTAATTTTTTTAATCAAAATTTATTGTTTTAAAAATAGAAAATATGAAATGTATAAACTAAGTTTAATTTTTTATTTCTTTGTTAATAACAATTGTAGTTAAAATATTAAAAATTTGTAAATAAATAATATTACATTATATTGTTGAATATATAAAAGCATTCTATTTATATTAAATAATATTATATATTAATATTATTTTATGTTCTATTATACACATTTTCAATGCTATTTTTTTTGGTAACTAAAAATTTAATTTTTTTAATCAAAATTTATTGTTTTAAAAATGAGTAATATAAAAAAAGCGAAAAAATGATAAGAAAATTTTCCTTGATGCTTGTGATGACATTCATGTCCTGTAGACAGTGGCATCTATGCTTATGATGACATTTTGGCTGCCATCTCCATTTGCAGCCTGGTTGAAATTAGAATCTAATTTTCTTTAAATTTTTTTTGTTTATTTTTATTTTAAAAAGAAGTCAGTGTTTTTCCTTTACATTAATTGAATAGTTATGGAAACCCTCTTTTCTGTTCTGGCAGCCCATGTATAAGAACTGCATAAAGGCCGGAAGATGCTGATTAGTTTTATGGTGGAGAGTATGCACTAGCCCAGGTCTTTTCTCTTATCTCCCTTCTTTAGTTAAGTGGTTATAGAAAATGCTTTGCCCAGACCCAAATATTTAGTCAGTTGAGACGCCAATGTTGGTGTTTGAAACTGTCACGTCAATTAGTGAGTAACAAGTTTTAACTATTTATTTTGTTATTGTGGGTGGGTTTTGGTGGAAGTGTGAATTAGTGGAGGACAACTTTTAACTGAAGTGTTGGTTGAATTAGTGGCTCGCTCATTATTGTGTGTGGTGGATAAGATGGAAAAGATAATGTAAAATATTTATAATATAAGAATACAGGTTTTTACTGCACTTATGTCAATTTCATCCTTTTATGATTGATGGTTTTATTTCCCTCATTACATTGTTGTGTGTGGTGGATAAGATAGAAAAGATAATTTAAAATATTTATAATACAAGAATAAAAGTTTCATCTTTTTCATGATTGGTGGTGTTATCTCCATTATTGGGTTCTGACTACTTTAATGGTTGATAATGTTATCCCCTTTCCATTGAGAATTATTTATTTGCTCTTTCATATGGATTTTTCTTCAAGCTCATTTAATATCTCATCCTTTTTTTTTGGTTATTAAATCAAATTTTATCAATATTCTTCATCAATCCCTAACTCATCATCAGTAGTACTTTGACAATTTCTCAAAGGGTTAGATGAGATAAATAAAAAGTTTAGAGATGCTCTTTTATTGATACAAATCAAATTTTTTTTCCAAAAATTTTATTTTGATTTAAGAATATAAAGCACTTACATTCAAATGAAAAATTAAAGATTATTTTTAAAATATTTTTCTCAAAGATAATTTATGTTTACCAAAATAATATTTCAAATTAAGAAATTTTAGCTTTTTGAAAAATACCATTATTAAAAATTATTAAATACTAATGATCTCTTTTTGATTTGTCTTCATGGTAAGTATACCCTCATTTTTTTTTATTTAATCCCTACAAAATAATTCAAATAACTTTTGATCCTCATATTTTCTTGGTTCTAGAGAGTTAACATTTCTCTTCTTTGGAATCCGACATCATTAAGAGTATTTTCTTAAAGCATACGTACCACTAATGTGACCTCATTTTCCATAAACATTACAAATAATGGTTAGAAGTGAAGAACTAGAGGTTGTCCCTTTGATCTTGCACGGTTGTTTTGCCAGTAGGCATGCCAATTTTGGTTGGAATGATGGCTTCCATCCCATAAGTAAGGGTAAGAGGAGTGGCTTCGATTGGCCATCTAGATATTGTTTGATAAGCCTATAAAACTCTAGGCAATTTGTTTACCCATTTTCCTTTTGCTCCTTCCAACCTTTTCTTCAATACATTCAATAGGTTTTGTTTGTGGCCTCTACTTGTCTGTTGCTTTGTGGATAGTGGGGTGTTGAGTACAAATTCTTGATATTTAGATCTAAGCAAAATGTTCAAAAGATGACGCTATCAAACTGGGGCCTATTATTCGTGATGATTGCTCGTGGAATTCCAAATCTGCATACAATGTTTTTCCAGACGAACTTGGAGACATCTTTGTCTTTGATACTGGCACATGCTTCTCCTTCCACCCACTTGCTGAACTAGTCAGTTACAACGAGCAAAAACTTCTTTTGTGCTACTCTAATGGGCAAGGGGCCGACTATGTCCATCCCCCATTGCACAAACGACCAAGGACTTATGATCGAGTTAAGGGCTTCCAAAGGTACACCGAAAATGGGAGCGTGTCGTTGACATTAATTGCATCTTCTGACATAGCTTTCAGTGTCCTGCTTCATGGTGGGCTAATAGTATCCATACGTGTAGGCTTAGTGAGCCAAAGTTCATTCATCTGGGTGATTGCCACATACGCCCTCATGGAGTTTGGCTAGGACATACTTAACCTTTGACTCTTTCAAACTACGAGGTGAAGGTGGCTCTAAATGGATATGGTTGGACTTTAAAAGATCCCTAGCAGAAGCGATCATACCCTCCAGCGGTATGCAACCCTCTGCACGCCTCCGAAGAGACAGGGCGCTTCCATGCAAGGTGGTCATCACTTCCACACATGCACTACCTCGACATCCCAGGGGGTTTCCTATGGTGAAACCTCTCAAACTCTCAACGCTCAAAAGCCAACTAAAGTGCACAGTGAATGATGTGGGTGTATCTGATAACCCTAGGAAGCTAAAACGGGAAATGAAACACACTGACCACACAACTATCCATGAAACCTAGCTCAGGGCTATACAGGTCTTCAATGATCGGACTCCAATCGACATCAAAGTGTCGCTCTCCTCCAGAATGCTCCCATACATCGATATAGCCCATCGCTAGACCCTACTCCTAATCTCTGGCTCGGTCAGAGAGCAAGCACACAGAAGGCCTCACACTTGCAATAGTGAGAGCCGAGATGAAAGGAATGACCGAAACCAAGAGAATTGGAGGTAGGGGGATAGAAGTACGACCCACATAGACAGGCGACATGCAATCATACAGGGGGAGGGCAGTCATGCATCATACAGTCAAGCAGAGTACAAGATATATCACTCATGTCCACACAAAAAGCTATGACTATCAGGATGAATAGCGATACGAACATCATGCTCAAAAGACAATCAAGATAATATGCAAGCCAGAGAAAACAACATAGCAAGTCAAACGATGTACAATAGTGAGTCTATGCATGTGAAGTAAGCAGAATAATCAGGAAGAAACAGAATCGCTATACCAAGCAAACATGATGAGCAATCTATGATAATCGGCATGTCAATGTACCAAACTAAACTAGCAATGAAGTATAGAAAAAAACGACATTCGAAGCCCCAATCAAGATAATCAATCATATCAATGTCACAACACAATATCCAAGCATGCATCAAAAACTCCCAATGTGCAATCAAGAGACAGGTACTCACTGATCGACTCATCATATGCCATGTTTGCTTCATCTTAAGTTCAAGCTTGACCCTCTAAAAATCCCCAGTGGAGTCGTCATTTTGTGGACCCCGCATTTCAGCTCATGCGTTTCCCACTCGATGGCGAACTCGATTTTTATTTGAAAATTGATTTATTGATTATTTGAAAATGACTTGGAGTCGCCACTTATTTTTGTTTTATTTTTAAAGGGTAAACAAAATAAGAAAGAAAAACCCTAAGTGTGACTCCTTATTTTGGAAAAGGTAATCTACGAAAAATCGGATCGGGTTCGGGGGTCAGGTTACTTATCGGGAAGGTACGGTAAAGACCGTAGCACCCCTCTAAGTCCTTAAAGTCGGGTCTCTACTAATAGAATGAAGCTGACATGGCAATCAATGAGAAAAATCAATGAATACCCGAAGCGATCATGCACATATGGGAATCAAAACACTTAATAAAAAACAACCGAAGTGAGGATAGGGCATACCTTGGTGTCAAACGATCAATGCGCTATCAAGAAAGAGGGTTAGCACACAATTAAAGAATAATCTCAAACATGTCATAGAGCAAAATGAATCAATCATGTGTGATAATCAAATCAATCAATCATAAAATCACTTATGTAAGGCCCCCACCAAAGCCCATTTATTTTTGCATGAATTAATTCCATAAATTCCATTATTCGGAATTACGGAATTTAATTCATACTTATTTTAAAACATTTTAAAACAAAAGAGATGTTGAAATTGTTTGCCAGAAGGAAAGATGGCAACCAAGTTTTATTAAAAATGGGATTCTTGGGTGATCCTAAAAAATCCTAAGGATGAAGGATGAGAATATTGGAATTATTTGAAAATCAGAATTTTGAGAAAGATATTTACAAAATGGGATTTGAGAAAACCTTTTCAAAATCAAATAAAAAGAAATCCCAGAATGTCACATGGCCCAAAGGTGGCCCATACTAAAGATGGCCAATGTATGGCCTGGTAGGAATAGGGCCCAGTTGACTTGTGCATGCTAGGGCTGCTGATAGACACTGCCTGTAGGTCCCACTATATCAACAATACCGGCCATTGTCTGGGATGCTTGCAGAAGTGGATGAATAGTTGCTGTTACTGTTTGTGCAGGATGATAGATACCGACAATTGGGCCATGCTCACCCTATGTTAGGGTCAAAGCTACATGCTGGCTCTGAGGGAGGAGGTTGTAGAAAGAACTTGCTGGCAAGTCAGAAATGTCCCGATCTGGTGCAGCAATCCAGACTGCTGAACCCTCACTCTGCTGACCAGTGATGCAAACACTACTTTCCATGAACTGGGATGCGGCAATTTCCTCATTAGCAGTTGAGTTTCCAGTATTAGTCCCTGTCTTATCCTCCCTTTGAACATCATTTGAGATGATGTCTTCAACCAAACTCAGATAGATGTATTCCTCATGTCTCTCAAAGATTATCTTGGGTAAGAAAGAGAACTTTTTTACTTCAAATTTAATGGATTTGGGATTCGTCTTCAGAACTTCTCACACGAACATAAGTCATGAAAGAATAACGAATATTGTTTTCCACCAACGGGAAGGATAAGTACCAAGGCTGAAATACCAAGGAATCAATAGCAGGGATGAAGATGTCACATTGAAGCTTGTCTCAATTTCTGTAATGTGGATAGCATCACATCCAGGTGCATTGATAGCTTCCTTTAGTATTTGGCCACCTCCTATAACGAACACCTTTTCAATGGACAGACAATAGGGAGATGTAGCTAGTTGTTCCAAAGCAGAAGCCATGCTTCAACATATTTCAACATCCTCTGCGGTTGCAACATAAAAACTTCCAGAGCGAGTCATAACAACATCTAGGTGGCCAGGCAGAGACCAATGCTCCAGAGGAATACTTTCTCATGTTTTTCTACCCATTATAACCGCATTCCTCTTCACAGTACCTGATACAGTCATAGTAATGTCCTCGAAAATTTTCAGGTCAGAAGGCAATCCAGGGTAGTCTCCCATCCGTACCACTTTCGGCATCCTAAAGTGGCGGGCAAACAGATATTGGGTGCCCAACAAAACCACTTGCAGCTGTCCTTTCAAAGACCGCAATATTCAACCTCACTTCCCACTTCTCATCCTCAATATATGGGCTCATGCATGGAGAGTAGGGTGGTGGACCAGTCAATGAGAGGAGGAGGAGTTGGTGGTGTTATTCAAGAATGGCATGGATGATGGGAAGTGTAATGTGAAAGATGGGTTAGTGAGGCAGTTAAGAAAGATGAAGATATGGGTATGAAGGATAGAGAAATGGGTTTGGTAAGGTAGGTTTAATGAAAGGTAAATGAATGCATGAGAGTAAATGGGTATGAACATGAGCATGGTGGGTGGAAATATAGCAATGAGAGAGAATGGGTATGATGGGTACAGCCACTGGGCATGCTAAAGTATGTGGATGAAAATGAAGAGCATGGGGATGAGTTTGATGCGTGCAAAGGTTGAGGTGACAGATTGGGTGACGAAGAGTAGTGGGAAGGAAAAGGGTTCAATGGGCTTAGAAATATGTGGCGGCATGCATGGCATGGAATGTATCCATTGCTGTTGATATACATAAGGATGCAGCGTCTTCATGCCACTGATGATCAGATGCAAGGCATTCGGGTCGAGAACACCACCCAGAACTCCACCATCTGAAACTGCTAAGGACACACTCAAACTACCAATTCTATCTTTCTAAGTCCATCGCTCTAGGGCTCAATTCACTGTGGAGGCTGCCCTTTCTTCCATCTCCACCAAATTATCGTAACCCGAAATACATGATAGAGTAAGTGGTCCCACTCAACAATGAGATGCCTTGTAGCTCAATTGCTAGAGCCTTGTCATAGAGTTTCTATACAAGCTTGCGGTTAACGAATCTGTCACATATCAAAAGATCCTACGGAAAACAGATAGCAGCAGCACCAACAAGAGGAATATTAACCCCATTCTCTCCAAGATATTTCACCAGAACATTGGCACCAATGCTAGTTCCAGCAGCAAATAGAGGAGCCTCTGCTCCACAAAACGGCTCGACATCACATCATCATGCCTTGAGCGTAGGGAGAGAAAGTTGTCATCACAGGCTTCTCATCGCCCTATTGTGACTAACAGCCATATTTACTTGTTGTATCATCTCATACTCTCCCTTTGATAACCAAAACTGAGCACCCCCTTCAGCCTGTATAACCTCTTATCTACTCACCCTAGTAACAAAGCTTTGGAGATGCCGACTGTACAGGATAATAATGCATGGCTTTCTCAATATGTGAACGCCGTATTTCCGATCAGAAATCCCCATAAACTGAACTCCTAGCTCTGATATTCAGCATCATCAACGTACCAGTAACAGGGAAACAAAATGGAAGAAAAGGAGCCAAAACAAAAACGGGGGAAAGATAAACGAGGAAAGAAATAAAAACATGAACGTATTAGAGCCTCATTTCAGGTGACATCCATAGGCTAATACGGGTGAGGAGATCTCAAGCTAGAGTTACAAAGTATATGAGAAACATAATTCTGTTAACTCCAAGCCAAACCACAAGGATAACAGCAAAATCAATAACAACAACAAGGAACTGATCCAGAAAATCAAGAGATTCCAGCATATAATCGAACCAAAACTGATGAGTTATGCAAAGCAAACCAAAATGAGAAGAATATGAATCAAAGTAAGCAAGAAAATCGCCTCAAACTCACCTGCAGCTGCTCTCTTCTCCTGTTATCTCCTTCTTCAAGCTTCACCCGCAAAAATCCCTGGAACCAGCAAGCTCCCTTCTCTCTCTAGTAGCTTTCCCAGAGAAAGTCCCCTAAAAAACTCTTCCTGTAGCCGTCCTCTCTCCCAGCTAACCCTCTGAAAAAAAATCCTTCCTCCCCTCAAAAAAACCAAACAAAAGCTACCTCTCCCAAAGGTCTCCCTGCCGCCTCCCCAAAAGCCACCTCTCTACTCATATCTGCTTTTCTCTCCCGGATTTGCCCCTCCCACAATCTCTGCAGAAACAGCCACCGAAAGCACCACTACTCTGCAGCCTCTCCCTCATCCGCTCCTGCTAACGGCCTGCAGGACCACCTTCTAGAATATTCCTCCACGTATCATCCTCGTATTCGCCTCTCAAAAAGCAAGGCCGATTCACTTATGGCCACTGAGGATGTGACACGTGGCTCACTAGGGTAGTGACACCTGGCTAAAAAATGGTGATATGCATAAGCAACAAGGAAAAAAGTGACCCATGCATAAATGGGGGTCTACAAATTACCAATTGATTTAAAAAATAGAAAAAAAAAACCGTTAATGGTTAAGTACCAAAAAAAAAAAACCAAATAAGGGTCTAAGTGTAAGAGCCAAGAATAAATTTGATCCAAGAGACAAGAATAAATTTTATAATTAATTCACCTGATAAAAAAAAGTGTTAATAATGTTTTTAGAATTGGAAAAGACACTAATATTAAATCAATTATCTCATAAATATATAATTTATATATTATATAAATTTAAAATAAATATTAAAAATTTAATAATATTTTACTTTTATATTTAATATGTTAAATTGAACCATAAAGATAAGTATAAATGTATTAATTTTTTAAATTTTATTAAATATAATATCTATAATATTTAAGTTTGAAGATATTTAAGATAAAAAGAAAATGACAATATTTAATTTTATCTATATATCCATATATTATATTATTTTAAAATTTTAAAAATAAATTTATATTATTTCATACCTATTATTATAAAAATAAACGTTGAAAAAAAAACCATTAAAGGATTACACATAAATATTTAGTAATGTGAAATATTTAGTAGACACCCTAGTAAACCCAAAAAACTTTTTGATATAATCCAAGACAACACTTCAAATTTTATAAAAAATAATTTTTAGAATAAAATTCTAATTTTTTAATCTCAATTTTAAAAATAAAATTAAGCAGATAATAATCAATTCTAATTTTAGTAGTATCAATTTTATAAGAATTGATTCATGAAATTAAATTCTGACTACCAATCTTATACATAATGAAATTATACAAAAAATAATTTTAATTGAATGGCAAAAACAGTTTATAAAAAAAAATTATATCATTAATATAAATTTATCAAAAACAGTTTATAACAAATTTGATTTTAGTGATGTGAATCAAAAATAGAAAAAAATAATTAAAAATTGACATCATCATTCATCAATATAAACTTATAAAAATTGTGAAGGCGGGGAAGATATTTCCGGGTTGGGCCGGCCCACCCCAACCCCAATTCATAAAATATTGAATAGCGTAGATTAAAATATCTCGTTGAATTCCAATACTAAATTTATTCGTATTCACAATTGAATCCATTGAGTTTTCAGCTCAGACAAATGAGTTCAACACTCCACCCAGATTTAAAATATAATTCCCATTCCAATACAAATTCAAATGAGCATATTTTGATTCCCATTCCGATTCCAGATCAATGCGGGGATCCGAAAGACCCATAGAAGGATTTTTACAATAATTGTAATTATGATGTCCGAAATCATACCTCTCCAAAATTTACAATATTCAACTGCAATGGAGAGGAAAAGGCAAGAGCAGAGGATGCAAGTGAGAACTGAAAGGCCCGAGGAAAGCGGTAAAACAGCGTACAAGCCGGTTGCGAAAGCCATGGCCATTGCTCCCATCCCAACCATGGTCAAACTAAATGCCCAAAGTAAGTGTTTTTCAAGGTACTTCCCACGTTTGTGCAGGGTCATCAAAAAGTGAAGAAATACGGCGCATAGTGAAGATACCATGGCTATGCTATCCGTCACAACAAATGCTCTGAAGGCTGCTTTCTTTGATAAAATTGCCTGGCCATCATCCTCTTTGTAACCACCGGGCAGGGTGAAACCCGCAGCAAAAGTTACTGTTGTTATAAGCGCAGAAACTATCAAATGGGTTTCGCCTTGTTTTTGTAATTGTGTGATGTATTCTTCCCTTTCTTTCATTCTCTCCCTTCTCTTAGTTCCTTCTCCCAAAATGAAGAAGGTTTTTCAGCCATAGCTATCTCGAAAGAAAATTGGATCTCATCCTGAAATCAGATGTAGGAAACATTTAAATTTAATTCAAATGATGAATCCATTTTTTTCACATTCAGTCACTCATTGGTGGGTAAACAAGCTGAATGAAAATCAAACTTAACCAACCTTTAATTAAATACATCAAATCAAGCTTATTTATTCCTAGAGATTTGGGGTTAATCTACTTGTTTGTTCCAAAACCTCTTAATAAAAATAGTATGATGAGTGCCAATTTATTTAAATCTGAACATCCACATAAATTATTCAATAAATCCAATTAATTTAGAAACAAGGAAAAATGTTTAAACTTTCCTTTCATTTTTAACAAGGATCATATACTTATTAAGATTTTTTATTAACTTTCTTATATTTTATATAGAAAGTTATTACCATTTTCTATTTTTGAAACTAGAAAACTTGAAATATATAAATGAAAATTTAGTAAGTAATTTTTTTATTTCTTTGTTAATAACATTTGTGTTTAAAATATTTAAAATTTATAAATAAAAATCATTGCATTATGCTATTAAATATATAAAGCATTTTATTTATATTATGTTATGTTATACACATTTTTTAAATTCTTTTTGTCAGCTAAAATTTTAATTTTTTTAATCAAAATTTTTATTTTAAAAATGATAATATAATAAAAATGAAATAAGACTAAATTTCCATGATGCTTGTGATGACATCCATGCCTTGTAAGTACAATGACATCCATGCTTGTGATGACAGTTTTGGCTGTCATCTCCATTTACAACCTGCTTTGGGATCCAAGTTAAGATTCTACAATTTGATCCATATCTATTACATCTATCATTAAAAGCCTATGGCTTGGAAAACCACCCTTCACTGCAAGGTTGTGTGGTGGAGAGGGTTGCATATGTCATTTCCCTTGTCTCTTCTTTAATTTCTATTTTTTTTTATTATAATAATATTGTAGACCCCCATTTTGGGGCACTTTCTTTCTCACCTTTCATGCAGGTTATTTGGCCAGGTGGCACGATCCCGGGAGACCACGTGGCATCTTTGGAGAGGCTGACAGAGAATCAGGTTAATGCTTTGAGGAGCTATCAGAATTCGACACCTGTAAAGGGGATTTGGAAAGCTGCAGACTGTAGAGGTAGGGGACCCCCAGCTGATGGCTTGAGGCCGGCGGTAGCAGGTGTGCAGCAGCAGGGAGAGTGGTTGGGCAAAGCCATGCTTGTTGACCGGTGAATAGGAGGGCAGAAGAGTGGCTTATGGGAGAAGACACCAAAAGAAAAAAAAGAGAGAAAAAAGGAAAACGGCTAGAGGAAAAAGGGTGAGGAGTTGCAGGGAGGGGAATCTTGGAGGGCTTGGGGGAGATATTCTTGGGAAGCAAGCTAAAGAAAACAGAGCATTTTCTAGAGAGAGAGGCAAGGAAGAAGAAATGTGTTTTGCTAAGTTTCGGTCGATCTTGTGGGAGGCAATCATTTTCAGGTAGGTTTTTCTTTTCTTTTTCTGCTCATTCCTGGGTGATGTTTGTGGATTGAGGGCAAGTATGTCCATATATCTCTTTTATAGTTCTTGCTGAAGGCCATTTCGCCCTTATTTTGGTTTCCCCATTGATATATCTGCTACTATGCTTTGATTTTTATCTGGTATTCATTTGACTTCACCCACCTCGTATGAGTTCATTGATTGATATATGAAATAGAGGCTCTTAGAAGCGAGCGAGCCCATTTGGCTAGTGAATTTGAGGTCCTGCTCATAGAAATCGGTTCAAGGCTTGTTACCCTGCCAGATGAGAGACTTTCAGTAGTGGTTAATGCTACCGCCTCCTTCCCATTTAACCTGTGTCCTCTATGGTTTCCCCTCCCATATTTTGCCACCGCCTTCAATCTGTTCTTTTCATATACGCCATAAATCCTTCACCACCTTTTATATCTCTGTGTCTACCACTGCCACCTTTCTTTCTCTCCCTTGCACAGGCAGACGGTCCTCCCTGCAACGTGCGACATAGCTCATTCCACCCGGGGAAGAATTCTGTCCGCCGACATCCCACCTTCTCTAGATGTCTCATATCCGGAATTCTGTTCGGCCGCTGTCCCACCTTCTCCGGATGTCTCACATCCGACACCTGAGGCCGGATGGGAGAGGAGGGCGATTCAACTTCCCCGGTCAAACATGTCCGGATCCTCTGATAGTGCTTACCCAGAGAGCATCCAACCGGCAATTCAGTTTCCTCGGACAGCTTGGCTCGTTAGCCACTCGCGATTCGCCGGATCCATTTCCGCCCGCAATCTTCTACTCCTCTTGATTTTAATAGGCATGAATGTTTTTTTTTTCATAATTCCGGAATAATGGAATCTGTGATATTAATTCATGCAAAATAAATCGGGCTTTGGTGGGGGCCCAACATATGTGATTTTCTCATGATTGATTGATTGTTTGCTTTGATTATCATACATGATTGATTTACCCTACTCTCTAACATACATGCGATTATTTCTAAATTGTGCACTAACCCTCTCTATTGATAGCGCATGGTGGCTCGTTGACCAGGCATGTACCCATTTTCCTCTAATCGTTGTCTATGCATGTCTCGACTTTTATGTGTGCATGATTATTCAGGATATTCATTGTTTTACTCGTCCATTGCCCTGATTGCTTCATTTTATTAGTAGATACCCGACTTTAGGGACTTAAAGGGGTGCTACAGTCTATACCGTACCTTCCCGATAAGTAATTTGACCCCCGAACCCGATCCGATTTTTTGCAGACCGCCTTTTCCAAAATAAGGAGTCACACTTAGGGTTTTTCTTTCTTATTTTGTTTACCCTTTTAAAAATAAAACAAAAATAAGTGGGGACTCCAAGTCATTTTTCTTAACAAATAAAAATCATTTTTTCAAAATGAAAATTGAGCTCGCCGTCGAGTGGGAAACGCATAAGCCGAAATGCGGGGTCCACAAATATGTCTTTTCCTTTATATTAATTGAGTGGTTATTGGAAATGTTTTACTCAATCCATAGTCAGGCCAATGTTGGTGCAATAACTGTATAAACAAACTTTAAATAATAAAGAATATAAAAGCAAAAAATTCATATTAGTTGTTTAATAAATTTTTATTTCTTTTTTTTTATAAGATTTTATATTTAAATAATTTTTTATTCATGCAATTAAAAAATAATTATTTAAAAGGCACAATAATAGGAAGAAAAAATACAATTAATAACATGAACTTTATACTCTTTTGAAAGAATATGAAAATTCTAATAATAATAACTAAAAGTTTTTATGTTAATTTAAAATAATTTATATAAAAAATTTAACTAATTAATAATTTATATAAAACACTTACATTTAAATGATAAATCAAACTATTATTTTTACAATATTTTTTTTTAAAGATGATTTATGGTTAGCAAAATAATATTTGAAATTAAGGAGTTTAAACTTTTTGAGAAATACCATTACAAAAAATTATCAAGATGATTTCTCTTTTTGCATTACCTCCAAGGTAAACATATTCTCCTTTCTTCTTGATTGGATCCCTACAAAACAAATTCAAATAACTTTTGATACTCATACCTTTTTGGGTTCCTAAGGTTATCATTTCTAAAAAATGAATAGATGTTTTTATATCAACCAAGACATTTTGGATTATGATTTTAGTAATATACTACATAAAAAGTTATTAAAAAAAATTAAAAGTACTTATCATGGGCCAATTTAAGAATTATTTCAAATAATTTTTAATTTTTTTAAAAGTAATTTTTAAAATTTCGTGAAAAAACAATAAGATCCCATCATGTTTTCTGAGGCTTACATTTAAAATATTATTTTTAAGTTAAAAAACCATATATACATATATATTCTAGTTAAAAAAAAGAAAAAAAAAAGCCTTGTTTGCATAAATTATTTATTAAAATATTTTTATTTTTATTTAAAAAATTAAATTAAATTTATATAATATTAATTTAATTTAATTTAAGTCTTATTAAAATGAAAAATAGTTTTATAATTAAAAAATAAATATTTTTTGGTAAAATATTAATACTAATATTATAATAAAATAATTTTAGTTTATTAACAAGTCTATAATTTTTTAAAATAAATTAGAACTTAGTATTTTTATATATACACCTATATACAAAAAGAGAGTCAAGTTATCTATTGAGTTTCTTACCATTAGTTTTAGATGAGACAATACTTGCAAATACCCAAAGCACCCCTACCTTTGAGAAAATATACAAAGTTCCGATTGGACCAACTAGTCTGACTGGTCCAACCATTGACCAAAGCTTGGTTCAGTTTAGTCTATAGCCTTTGGGCTGAAGTACACATTGAACTAGTTTTGAACCACTGGTTCTAGGTTGGCCTTTTTTACTTCTCAACAAAAGGTTGGGTGGAAGCCCAACCCAATTGATAAGACTAGGACGAGGCTTGTCTTGAGCCCTCTTGCATGCTTATTATATCATGAAATGGACAGTTAAAGGCATTCTCATCCTTATCAACTTCCTATGTGGGATGAGTTTTAAAAAATCCATAAACCATTGACCCTCAGTTCACATGTTAGACTATGACCACTTTACTACAAAAGGTGGTTATTAAAAATTGCAAATAAACTAAATTAACATAATTATTTAAAATTTTTTAATATAAGGAAATTAATATAATATAAATAAAATAAATTATAAATAAAAGAATTTTCTTCTATTTTAATACATTTCTTCACATTTGAATATTATACATATTTTATTTATAAAATTTAAAATATTAATACATTTATATTTATTCATGATTAAGTTTAGTAATATCAAATATAAACAATAAATATTATTATTTTTTAATTTCTTTATATTAAATTTTTTAATTTATTTTTTAATATATAATTATATATTTATGAACTCACCGGTTCAATAACCAATTTGATCACTAAATCATAAACCCATAATTTTTTCAATTCAATAAATGATCCAATTCCAAAAACATTGTTCTCAACCATGCCTCTACTCATTTCGTTCAACTTTATTTCTCTTTCTACTACCACCATTACAAACTTATCAAGGATTTCTATATCTAGAGTCTTAACCGTAATTGCTTTATGGTAAACAGGGTGGGCTTTGAATCATCGCTGGAGACTTTTGGATGTGGGTTGGGTTCTTCCACATGCATTTGATGCTACTTGGAGTAACTCTACAGGAAGGGTTGTGACAGCTTTCTATGTAAGACGAGTGTGTGACTAAAACAAAGAGTAACATGAAGAGACTCATTCCGATGTTGATTTCTAATGTAAATTGTTTTGAGTTGGATTTTAAGCTTTCGGGCAATCTAGAAAACAAGACCCACATCATCCACAAACCATTGTCTTTGTAAATGGTGCAGGAAAGAGGGAACAGAGGATTTAAGCCATGGTTTGATCCCACTCCAGGCATCCATTCCTATAAATCCTTGGAACAGATCAAATTGCATAAGACAACCATTTTCTTAAAATGTAATCAAGTATCCTTGCCTCCATTATCTCGACAGGTCGTGCCACATGAGTGCATGTCATGTGAGAGATGGTTTTAAAATCCACAGCTGGTATAAGAGAAGGCCTTTTTATCAGTCATGAATTTCATATTGAAACTGTTAACATTGCATGCATCTAAAGAACAATCTGAGGGGAAATAATAGTGTTACAAAGATGAGTCAAATCCCAAAACTTCAATAACTTGCACCTCTAAATGCATACCTATCTGACACAACCTTCTTCCTCTTGTGATTCCTGCAAACCTATTTCAAGAAAGAAATCATGACCTTCTTCGTAATAAAGAAGGAAAAAACAAAAAACAGAAAGAAGAAAAGAAGGCCAACAATGATAACAACAAGAACACTTCATCTGGAACTTACCTTTGGTATTCTATTCCAAAACCTATGATTTCTTGTTTGTAGGCCCATGGACCCGGAGTATATTGATATACACATAGTCTAGGGCTTGTCAATGCTCCCAAATCCAAATGTAATCTTTTCCTTTAACACGAAACAGTGATTTGGTAGAAGGTTTTTTATTATAGAGTCCTAGTGAAACAGATGCTAGGAGCTTAAGTACCACTGGGTTTGAGAGTTCTATACAGTTTATTACATATAACATGCATTCTAGTTGAAGCTCTTGTGTGTCTTTCACTAATACTATTGGTCGTATATAATGATGGACTACTATTATCACAACGTATTGTTTTCTCTGCTAATCTCAAAAACCTACCAACCAAACAAATTTCATTTGCAACCCTTTAATAGGTTCCCACCTTTTTCAGTTTACGAAATTTAACTTGTTTCATCTCTAATCTTTACTGACTTTATAGGTTTTTTGTTGATGGCATTCCTATCTAAGTTTTCAAAACTAATCGCATATAGAGTGGGCTAGTCCACACATCCAAGCTCAATAATGGCAAGTATATGGGATGGGTCTAGCCGGGTGATGATGGTGGTCCTACCTAAAATGAACTAGACTTATTCACAATTCAGAGCTCCTTATCCAAGTGTTTTTTGCATCATCAGCTACCCTTCTCATCACTCCAACATATATATATATATACCACTTCCCTAGGTTTTGATGGAACATAGTGCAGTACTGGAGGCTAGCCTTAACAAAGAAAACAATATCAAGTTGTAAAAAGAAAACTCGTGACCTATGACTACTACACTGATAAAGGCAGCATGATAATAGAATTCCTCCAGAATGCTTGCAGTAAGAGAAGCCCCTTCATTTCTCAGTTTAGTATAAAAATAAAAAATATATTGCATTCCTATTAAAAAAAAAACATTTAAAAATCTTTCTCATGTTTAGTATTATTTGAAAGTCATTTGATAATTTATAATTTCATGTATATTTGAACATACTTCTAGGTGTGTTTTTTTTTTAAATAAAAAAAGGTAGTAAGGACACTTTTATATATATATAATAGATACTCTTATACAAAAAGTATGCACTAAGTCTAAATTTTTAAAAATAACTTTCAAAAATTTTAAAATTTAAGATATTAAATTTTTTAATACCTTTATTTTTTTAATTAGTTTTCAAAAATCATTAGATTTTAATGTAAGGTTTTAAAAGTTCTTGCACTTTATATAGAAAGTTGCTACCATTTTTTGTTTTTGAAAATAGAAAACATGAAGTATATAATAAAAAATTTAGTAAGTAATTTTGTTTCTTTGTTAATAACATTTGTGTTTAAAATATTTAAAATTTATAAATAAAAACATTGTATTATGCTATTAAAAATTATAAAAGCATTTTATTTATACTGAATAATTTATATATTAATATTATTTTATGGTATGTTATATACATTTTAAATTCTCTCTATTAGCTAAAATTTTAATTTTTTAATCAAAATTTTTTATTTTAAAAAGGAGTAATATAAATAAAAATGAAATAAGACTAAATTTTCATGATGCTTGTGATGACATCCATGCCTTGTAAGTACAATGACATCCATGCTTGTGATGATAGTTTTGGCTGTCATCTCCATTTACAGCCTGCTTTGCGATCCAAGTTAAGATTCTACAATTTGATCCATATCTGTGTACATCTACCATTAAAAGCCTATGCTTGGAAAACCACCCTTCACAGCAAGGTTATGTGGTGGAGGGGGTTGCATATGTTGTGTGGTGGAGGAGGTTGCATATGTCATTTCCCTTGTCTCTTCTTTAATTTCTATTTTTTTAATAAAATAAAATAATAATCATAATAATGATGACCTTGGATAAGATTAAGGGTCTCCAAAAAGCCCATGGCCCACGGCCTGCCCAGGGGCTAAAGCTTGGCTAGAGCCCGCAGGTCCAAGCCTGGTCCAAGCCCATTTCTGGGCCCAATTTAGGCCCGCCCATAGGCCCGCCACTTAAAAAAAATGTATATATAAAAAAAATATTCAAAAAATAGAAAATACTACATTAATAAAAAATATTCATTGCTAACTATTTTATTCATTGAATGTATGCATTACATTTGAAAATGTGGGAAAAGTTTACATCACTAAAAAATAAGTACATCCCAACTAGGTTGTTACCTACTTATTTGTCAATCATTTGTACTTTTCAACCACAAAAATAAAATAAAAATATAACATACATTAGTAAAATATTTTAATCATTATCTTTTGGCGGTGATGGCAAACGATCACATATCCATGTAGATCTTGATGATTTTAGTTTTTCCATATCAGCAAGCATATTTTCTTCTTGAATAGAATCAAATATCCTTTATCTGCTATTGCCCAATCTTCACACATATATTTGCTTCAATAGAATCCGTCGCTAAGCTACATCATTTATCACTAACTACTCTTTCACCTGCACTAAAAGCAGCTTTTAATGCAACTGTACTCACAGGAACTATTAGTACATCATGAGCAATGATAGAAAGCACAGGATATTTGTGTTGTTGTGATTTCCACCATATTAAAATATCAAAATCTTCATCATCTTCAAATGAAATTAAATCAATATTAAGATATCTATCTAAATCAGTTGTGTTGTTGGAGAATTATTTGTTGTCTTCTTTCGACTTTTCAACATTTCTAGAGCTCCTTTATAAAAAGATGAAGAGTTTGTAGATGTAGATGGTAATTAATAAAACTAACATCATCACCATATTTTTCTTTATAATAGTTATATAAATTATATAATAATGAATTTATTTCATTTTTAATTTCTTCAATTTTATTTGGTCATTAAAATAAATAATTGTTAACCATTCATCCAAACTTCAAATTTCAATCTAGGGTCCACAATTAAACCAAGATAAAAAATTAAAGGTATTTCTCCCCAATATTTTCTTAATTTTTCTATCATTGAAAATATTGCATCATTAAATATATCCAAATTTAAATATTTTTGAAGTACAATAAAAATATTAGTTATTGCATGACAACTCGGTTTGAAGATGGATAATATACACCACAAAATTTTTTGTTGAAGTATCAAATACTTCAAAAAGATCTCTTAAAAGATCTGCAATATGCCAATCATAATCATTTAATACATCAATTTCTGTTTCACAATCATTGCTAATTAATTGTATTTCATATAGTTCTACTACTTTTCTATATTTTATAATAGTTTGTAAAAGTTTATAAGTGGAATTCCATCTAGTGGGCATATCCAAATTTATATTTCTTTTTTTCATATTTAACATTTGCAACAATAAAAAAATAATTCATGTTTTGCTCGAGAACTATTAAGACCCGCAACAATGCCTCTAATTTTTTATAATGTATCATCAACGTGTTTTAATCCATCTTTTACAATTAAATTTAAAATATGTGCACAACAACGCACATGAAATATTTTACATTGATTTTTTTTATTTACCAATATCGTTTTAATCTATATACTGTTGCATCATTATTAGAAGCATTATCTAATGTTATTCTAAATATTTTATCACGAATGCAAAATCTATAATTTCATCATTTATTAAAGATGCTATATTTTACCATTATGTGAGCATTTATTATTTTAAATGAAATAATTCTTTTATTTAATTTCCATTCATTATCAATATAATGAGCAGTTATACATAAAAACCATTACAAGTTAAAGATGTCCAAATATCAGATGTTAAACAATTCTTCCTTCAAAATTTGCAAAAAAAAAATTTCAAATTTTCTTTTTGTGTTTCAAAATTTTTTGTAAGACTTCTTTTAACTGTATTTCCAGAGCAACCTTGAAACTAAGGATTAACAGCTCGTTGCATTGTTCCCGTATAATCATGAGTTTCCATGAAATTGAAAGGTTGTTCTGCTTTATTATATAACAATCATTTCTTCACGACAATAAGATTCATCATAAGAAAATGTTTTTAAATTTCCACTTTCATCTTTACCTAATTGCATATAATTTATAATATCTATATATTTTTAGTTTTACAATTTTCATGATGCCTTTTTAAATGACTTGTACCTGAATTTGAGCCACCACTAAGAAGTTTGTTACAAATTTACATTTTTCTTTCATTTCTTTTTATTATTTTCTAAATTATTTCTATTCTATCAAAAAAATTTCATATATTTGAAGTAAATTTTTTGCTATCACATGCATTAGATGAAGAACAAGAACCATTTGCCATAATTATAATTATTGATAAAATATTATGCTAAAATAATAAATGTAAAATTAAAATGTAACAAATAAATAAAAGAAAAGATGAAGTATGTTACTAAATTAGAGAACCGAAGCAGAAATTCCTTCAAATTCGAACTCTTTGAGCCACCAATGCTTGTTTTTCACCACCAATAATATTGAATAATTTGAGACAAAATACAATAATTGGAAATATTGTGGAATGGGAAAGAGCTTGAGAGTTGAGAGAATAGAATAAATTGAGGGTATTTAATATTTATAGGGAGGTACGTGACCGTTAGGATTTATTTATTTTTTTAAATGCCAAGATGACTCTTCAACGATCATATACTTTGAAATTTAACATTTGAAGTGAGTGGCCTATTCAACGGTCATGTGACCGTTGAACAGTCAACTCACTTTTATTTTTTTTCAAAAATCATACAACATTTCTAATATATATATATAACTAATGCAAATAGTTACACAAAAGAGGGTCAACTCAGTTGGTGGCTGGCTCTCCTTGAAATTCATAAGGGAAGAAGTTCGAATCTCCCTCCCTTTAAAACTCAAAAGGCATTTTAATTTTTACCCAAACCCGCCCACCCAAGCCCATAGGCCCGCCCGCCAAGCCTGCCCAGCTTGAGGGCCCACGGGCTGGCCATGGCCTTACTCCTTAAGGCCGGCCGACCCAGCCCGTTGGAGACCCTCAGATAAGATAAAGACAAACTTATGTTTGGTGTGTTGATAGTCTTTTGATATTATATTTGAGGAAAGTGATATATATTTGTGATATTATATTTGAGTGGTTATTTGAATGGTTATGGAAAATTATCCTATCTGTTTTGGTAGTCCATGTACTAGAAAAGTGTAAATGTCGGATAAGGTTGAAATATGTTGGAAGATGCTTATTAGTTTTGTGGTGGAGAGGATGTGCTCCAGTCTTTTCTCTTGTTTCTTCTTTAAATTTCTTTTTCCTTTTTTATATGTCTTTTCCTTTATATTAATTGAGTGGTTATTGGAAATGTTTTGCTTAATCCATTGTCAGACCAATGTTGGTGCAATAACTATATAAACAAACTTTAAATAATAAAAAATATAAAGCAAAATATTTATATTTGTTGTTTAATAAATTTTATTTCTTTTTTATAAGATTTTATATTTAAATAATTTTTTATTCATGCAATTAAAAAATTATTATTTAAAAAGCCCAATAATAGAAAAAAAAAATACAATTAATAACATGAACTTTATACTCTTTTGAAAGAATATGAAAATTCTAACAAATAATAACTAAAAAGTTTTTATGTTAATTTAAAATAATTTATATAAAAAATTAACTAATTAATAATTTGTATAAAACACTTACATTTAAATGATAAATCAAACTATCATTTTTAAAATATTTTTTTCAAAGATGATTTATGGTTAACAAAATAATATTTGAAATTAAGGATTTAAAATTTTTTGAGAAATACCATTACAAAAAATTATCAATGCTAATGATTTCTCTTTTTGCATTACCTCCAAGGCAAGTATATACTCCTTTCTTCTTGATTGGATGCCTACAAAAGAAATTCAAGTAACTTTTTATACTTATACCTTTTTGGGTTCCTAAGGTTATTTCTAAAAAATGAATTGATGTTTTTATATCAACCAAGACATACTTTGGATTATGATTTTAGTAATATAGAACTAAAAAATATTAGTATTTTTATATATACACTTATATACAAAAAGAGAGTCAAGTTATCTATTGAGTTTCTAACTATTAGTTTTAGATGAGACAATACTTGCAAATACCCAAAGGGCCCTACCTTTGAGAAAATATACAAAGTTCCGACTGGACCAACTAGTCTCATTGGTCCAACCATTGACCAAAGCTTGGTTCGGTTTAGTCGATAGCCTTTGGGCTGAAGTACACATTGAACTAGTTTTGAACCATTGGTTCTAGGTTGGCCCTTTTTACCTCTCAACAAAAGGTTGGGTGGAAGCCCAATCCAATTGATAAGACCAGGACAGGGCTCTGTCTTGAGCCCTCTTGCATGCTTATTATATCATCAAATGGAAATTTACCTCTTGCATGCTTATTATATCATGAAATGGACAGATAAAGGGATTCTCATCCTTATCAACTTCCTATATCGGATGAGTTTTAAAAAATCCATAAACCATTGACCCTTAATTCACATGTTAGGACTATGACCACTTTACTACAAATGGTTGTTATTTAAAATTTCAAAATAAACTAAATTAACATAATTATTTAAAATTTTTTAATATAAGAAAAATAATATAATATATACAAAATAAATTATAAATAAAATAATTTTCTTCTATTTTAATATATTTCTTCACATTTGAATATTATATATATATTTATTTATAAAATGTAAAATATTAATACATTTATATTTATTCATGATTTAAGTTTAGTAATATCAAAGATAAAAAATAAATATTATTATTTTTAATTTCTTTATATTAAAATTTTAAATTTATTTTTTAATATATAAATTATATATTTATGACATCATCGGTTTAAACTCGGTTCAATGACCGATTGGACCACTAAACTATAAACCTGTAATTTTTTCGGTTCAATAAATGATCTAGTTCCAAAAACATTGTTCTCGACCATGCCTCTGCTTATTTGGTTCAACTTTATTTCTCCTTCTACTACCACCATAACAAACTCATCAAGGGTTTCTATATCTAGAGTCTTAACCGTAATTGCTTTATGGTAAACAGGGTGTGCCTTTGAATCATCTTTGGAGACTTTTGGATGTGGATTGGGTTTTCCCACGTGAATTTGATGCTACCTGGGAATAACTCTGCAGGGAGGGTTGTGACAGCTTTCTATGTAAGATGAGTGTGTGACTAAAATAAAGAGTAACATGAAGAGACTCATTCTGATGTTGATTTCTAATGTAAATTGCTTTGAGTTGGATTTTGAGCTTTTGGGCAATCTAGAAAACAAGACCCACATCATCCAGACCAATGTCTTTGTAAATGGTGTAGGGAAAAGGGAGCAAAGGATAAAGCCATGGTTTGATCCCACTCAAGATTTCCATTCCTAAAAAATCCTTTGGCACACACATCAAATTGCGTATGACAACCATTTTCTTAAAATGTACTCAAGTATCCCTTCCCTTGATTATCTTGACAAGCTGTGCCATAGCATGAGTGCATGTCATGTGAGAGAGGGTTTTAAAATCCACAGCCGGTATAAGGGAGGGCCTTTTATCAACCATGAATTTCAAATTGAAACTATTGACATTGCATGCATCTAAAGAACAATTTGAGGGAAATAATAGTGTTACAAAGAGGAGTCAAATCCCAAAAACTTCAATAAACTTGCACCTCTAAAATGCATACCCTATTTGACACAACCTCCTTCCCATTGCCATTCCTGCAAACTTGTTTCAAGAAAGAAATCACGACCTTCTTTGCAATAAAGAAGGAAAAAAGAAAGAAAAAGAAAGAAAGAAAATAAGGCTAACAATGACAATAACAAAGAACACTAGAACACTTCATTTGGCACTTACCTTTGGTATTCTATTCCAAAACCTATGATTTCTTGTTTGTAGGCCCATGGAACCCAGAGTACATTGATATACACAGTCTGGGGCTTGTCAATGCTCCCAAATCCAAATGTAATCTCTTCCTTCAACACCAAACAGTGATTTGGCAGAAGGTTTTTTATTGTAGAGTCCCAGTCGAAACAGATACTAAGAGCTTAAGTACCACTGGGTTGGGTTGTGAGAGTCCTATACAATTTATTACATATAGCATGCATTCTAGTTGAAGCTCTTGTGTTTCTTTCACTGATACTATTAGTCATATAGAATGATGGACTAACTATTATCACAACGTATTATTTTCTTTGCTAATCCTAAAAAACTACTGACCAAAACAAATTGCATTTGCAACCCTTTAATAGGTTCCCACCTTTTTCAGTTTACGAAATTTAACTTGTTTCATCTCTAATCTTTGCTGACTTTATAGGTTTTTTGTTGATGGCATTCCTATTCGAGCTTTCAAGAACTAAAAGCATATATGAGTGGGCAAGCCCCACACATCCAAGCTCAATAATGGCAAGTATATGGGATGGGTCTAACCGGTTAATGATGGTGATCCTACCTAAAATAAGTATATGCACCAACACTCTCCTAACAATTTATAAATGCAATTCACATGCAAATGTTTCAACACTCCTCAAAATTTATTCAGAAGAACAATTATCTCCTTAATTTACTACAAGATATCATTAACCTAAATGAACATAAAATAATTGAAGATATTCCATGGATAATCACACTTATTTCAGATCATATATATTTCATTCAATATATATGCCCAAATATCCAATGATATCAAAAACTGAAAATAAATCAAAGAATAAAGTGAGAGAAAGAGACAATTGACACCGGATTTTAATGTGGAAAACCTCTGAAGAGATTAAAAACTACAAGCCTACTATCGATAAAAAACATCCACTATGAAGAATAAAAACTAAATATAAGATTTTACCTAACTCAAACCAACTAATCATTCCCAGACCACTTGATTAGTACCTTCACTTTCAGTTTCTCACCTTCTTCTTCCAATGCACATTTGGAGTCCGTACCTAACTCAATCTCGATCTCTTCTTGAATTCATACAAGAAGAAAATTAGTTTTTGCACAAAACCAAGAGAATAAGATATGAATGTTTCATAAATCAACCCATGTTCATTTTCAGAAAATCCATTAAAAAAAATTTCTTGGAAAACTTGGATAGGATTTTCTTGGAGCAAGCAACCTCAAAAAGAAAAGGAAATGAGGAGCACAAGAACGACTATTGCAATCTCTATGCTCCAAAAATGGGGAAAAGTTCATTTTAAATGCAATTGAAACCCTTAATCCAAGGGCTAAAAATTGATCTTAAAAACAAGTTAGTTTGATCGATATGTCCCCGCACTTGGATCGATCCAGAAATAAGGGAACAAAAGTCTTTCAACAAAAATATTTCTCTCAACTTTCTTAACTCTTTTAAAGATGAAAAACAAGGTTGATTCACATTCAATCACCACACACTCAACTACATACATTGGCCTCTTAGCAAAGTCTTAATATTTAAAGGTCAAATAGTCCGAAGAAGAATTGGAAAACCAATTTAGGGGACACTTAGGAATTTTGTTTGAAATTACCAACCTAGTTAAACACTTACATATTTAATTTAAAATTTAAAATTATTTAATTTATTTATTTTTTATTTTATTATTTTGCTAATTTTTGTTTCTTTATCTTTTTTTAAACATGAAGCGTAGGTGATATTTTTTACAAGAAGATGGGGTTCTAATATACCTATTCTCGGGCTTTGTGGAGCTTAGTTTTATTTGATCTGGTTTGACGACTAGACCAGAATAATATTGCGTGGTTTTTTTTAATGTGCAATATTTGTGCAATATTTTTTGGGCTCGTTTAGCCCATTGTGGAATCACTTTTTGTAATTAGGGTTTTTTAGTGTGGTGTGGTTGTCGTGTTATATATAGAGAGAAAATATTGTAGCTAAAGGTTGTACTCTGTATTTTTCCCTGATAATAGTGATATCCCTGCAACTGTGTGGACGTAGGCAAATTGCTAAACCACGTAAATACTGTCTTGTGCATGTGATTGTTTTGTCTTTGGCGTGTGTTTTCTCTATTTTTTTTTTTGTTTCTCATAGGTTAGGAATTTGGCTTAGTTCCCTTCAACTAGTATCAGAGCCTAGGGTTAGGTTTGAGTAGGAGCAATGGCAAAAGAAGCAGGTAAGACGTCTGGAATAGAAAAGTTTGATGGCACAGACTTTGCGTATTGGAGGACGCAGATTGAAGATTATCTCTATGGGAGGAAATTGCATTTGCCTCTTTTGGGGACAAAACCTGAGAGTATGAAGGTTGAGGAATGGGCACTTCTTGACAGACAGGTTTTAGGAGTTATTAGGTTAACTCTGTCTAGGTCTGTTGCACACAATGTTGTAAAGGAGAAGACCACAACAGATCTGATGAAGGCTTTCTCCAGTATGTATGAAAAGCTGTCTGCAAACAATAAGGTGCATCTGATGAAGAAATTGTTCAATTTGAAGATCGCAGATAATGCATCAGTAGCACAATATCTGAATGAATTTAATACAATCACAAATCAATTGTCGTTTGTAGAAATTGATTTTGATGATGAGATTTGTGCTCTGATCGTCTTGTCTTCTTTGCCAAACAGTTGGAAGGTAATGAGAATGGCAATAAGCAGAAGAGGTACATGATGCATTACTTCTTGCAGTAGATAGTCCACTTGATGATTTAGTTTTGGATTCAGGAGCTTCGTTTCATACCACTCCACACCGAGAAATCATATAGAATTATGTTGTAGGTGATTTTGGTAAGGTGTATTTGGCTGATGATTCAGCCTTGAATGTTGTGGGTCTGGGAGACGTCCGGATATCGTTGCCCAATGGGTCTGTTTGGTTATTGGAGAAGGTTTGACATATTCCTGACCTGAGGAGGAATCTGATTTCTGTTGGACAACTTGATGATGAAGGACATGCAATACTATTTGTAGGTGGTACTTAGAAGGTTACAAAGGGAGCTAGGGTATTGGCTCGTGGAAAGAAGACTGGTACTCTGTATATGACCTCATGTCCAAGAGACACAATTGTAGTTGTTGATGCAAGTACTAATACAAGCATATGACATCGCAGACTTGGTCACATGAGTGAGAAAGAAATGAAGATGCTGTTGTCAAAAGGAAAACTATTAGAATTGAAGTCCATTGATTTTGACATGTGCGAAAGTTGCATCTTAGGAAAGCAAAAAAAAGTGAGCTTCTTGAAAACTGACAAGACACCGAAGGCTGAAAAATTGAAACTAGTACACACTGATTTGTGGGGGCCTTCTTCGGTTGCATTCCTTGGAGGTTCGAGGTACTTCATCACTTTTATTGATGACTCAAGCAGAAAGGTATGGGTTTATTTTCTAAAAAATAAATCTAATGTATTTGAAAATTTTAAGAAGTTGAAGGCCATGGTTGAGACAGAAACAGGTTTGAAAGTAAAATGTTTGAGGTCAGATAATGGAGGAGAGTGCATAGATGGAGGGTTCAGTGAGTATTGTGTTGCATAAGGAATTAGGATGGAGAAGACCATTCCTATGACACCACAGCAGAATGGTGTGGCTGAGCACATGAACAGAACTCTCAATGAGCGTGCTAGAAGTATGAGGTTGCATGCTGGACTACCAAAAACTTTTTGGGCTAATGCTGTTAGCACTACAGCTTACCTGATAAATCGAGGACCATCAGTTCCCATGGAGTTCAGACTTCCTAAGGAGGTTTGGAGCGATAAAGAGGTAAAGTTTCACATTTAAAAGTTTTTTGTTGTGTTTTTATGTTCATATTAATTCTAATGCTCGTAGTAAACTTGGTGCAAAGTCTAAAATATGTTTTTTCATTAGCTATGGTGATGAGAAATTTGGCTATAGGTTTTGGGATGAACAAAACAAGAAAATCATCAGAAGTAGAAATGTGATATTTAATGAACAGGTTATGTACAAGGACAGGTCAACTGTAATGTCAGATGTTACAGAGATAGATCAAATGAAATCTGAGTTTGTCAACTTAGATGAATTGACTGAAAGTACTGTCCAAAAAGGGGGTGAAGAAGATGAGGAGAATGTAAATTCACAGGTAGATCTGAGTACACCTATAGCTGAAGTTCGCAGATCTTCCAGGAACATTAGACCTCCACAGCGTTATTCACCTGTTTTAAATTATCTCCTATTGACTGATGGTGGTGAGCTAGAGTGTTATGATGAAGCCTTGCAAGATGAGAATTCAAGCAAGTGGGAGTTAGCCATGAAAGATGAGATGGATTCCTTGTTGGGGAATCAGACATGGGAACTAACTGAATTGCCAGTAAGAAATAAGGCTTTGCACAACAAGTGGGTATACAGAATAAAGAATGAGCATGATGGTAGCAAACGTTACAATGCCAGATTAGTTGTTAAAGGGTTCCAACAGAAGGAAGGCATTGACTACATAGAGATATTTTCTCCAGTTGTGAAGATGTCAACAATCAGACTCGTACTGGGAATGGTGGCGGCAGAAAACTTACATCTTGAGCAATTAGATGTGAAGACAGCATTCCTTCATGGTGACTTGGAGGAAGACCTTTACATGATTCAGCTAGAAGGGTTCATTGTTCAAGGACAAGAGAATGTAGTCTGCAAACTGAGAAAGATCTTGTATGACCTTAAATAAGCTCCTAGACAGTGGTACAAGAAGTTTGGCAGTTTTATGCATAAAATTGGGTTCAAGAGATGTGAAGTTGATAATTGTTGCTATGTTAAGTCTTTTGACAATTCTTACATCATATTACTGTTGTATGTGGATGATATGCTTATTGCAGGGTCTGGTATTGAGAAGATTAATAATCTGAAGAAACAATTGTCTAAACAGTTTGCAATGAAGGATTTGGGAGCTGTAAAGCAAATCCTTGGTATGAGAATCATTAGAGACAAGGCTAATGGTACATTGAAGCTTTCACAGTCAAAGTATGTGAAGAAAGTTCTCAGCAGGTTCAACACGAATGAAGCTAAACCAGTGAGCACACCCTTGGGTAGTCATTTCAAACTAAGCAAAGAACAATTACCGAAGACAGAAGAAGAAAGGGACTATATGAGCAAAGTGCCCTAAGCCTCAGCTATCGGCAGCTTGATGTATGCTATGGTGTGTACAAGGCCAAACATTGCACATGCAATGGGAGTTGTGAGCAGATTCATGAGTAGACCTAGAAAGCAGCATTGGGAGGCAGTCAAGTGGATTCTAAGATATCTGAAGGGTTCATTAGATACATGTCTTTGCTTCACAGGTGCAAGTTTGAAACTGCAGGGTTATGTAGATGCTGATTTTGCTGGTGATATTGATAATAGAAAGAGTACTACTGGGTTTCTTTTTACTCTAGGTGGTACAACTATATCATGGGCTTCAAATCTATAGAAGATTATTACTTTGTCTACTGATTCATGCCTAATTGGTGTCTCAGTTGATTTGTGTCCAGTTGGTGCTCCTTGATGGCGGGAGTAATCAACAAAATTTATAACCTATAACACCATGAACTAGGGTAGCAAATAAAAAGCTACTATAGCATAGTGGCTCTAGGATCGTTCCACTGGGAAGGGTACTCAAGTTGAAAATGATACCAATTCAAAGGAATTGGTGTTGTTTCATTTCAAGATTAGCTTAAGAAATAAAACACAAACTTTGGTTGAAAAAGGTTTGAACCTAGATTAACAACACAACAAGTGATGAAAATTACTTAAGAAGAAAAGCATTCCTTGGAGATTCAGGTTTACAGGGGAGGTTTCTCATGCAAAAGCATAGCTCCGGTCAGTTGGTTCATTTCCTCACATTAGAGAATTAACATAAAGTCAATTCTCTAACAGGTGCTGCACAAATGCATCCCTCAATTGGATTTCAGCTTTAATTCTCTCACTGATGCAACTTGCAATGGTTTGAGCCTCTCACTTAGCCTTTACCATTCAAGGTGATCTTTAACCTTGGATTACCCGTCAAAAGCTCGCAAGAGATAACTAATGGATGTTTCCTTAGAGTCCAAAAGCTTACCAAGTGTTGGCTATTCTAGAAAATCCTACCTTGAAGTCACCTACCAGAGGCTCCAAGGGGTAAACTAGTGCATCTCCATGGTTAGAGATCACTTGCCTTACCAAGTGTTAGCCCAGGTGACTCCAAGACGTTTTAAGTTAACTAAAAACATTAGAAACCATTCACGAGACACACTTACTCTTCATTCATAGCTGAAACCACAAAGCTTCTGATTCTTGCACTTGGAACCTTTCCCGGTAACCTTAACTCCAAGGAACTAAAAGGTTTAGTTACTCATTCTCGGGGGAAAACTCCTCAGAGAGTGCATAACTTAGTAAATAAATAGAAAACACAATCAAAGTGAGAAGGTAAAGCAGAGCTCAAGCTCTGTGTATTTCTTCCTTTGAAACTTTTACAAAAGGTTCAACACCCTCAGAACAGGCTCCTCGGGCTCTCTTTATACCACAATTACATTGATAGCAATTACATAGATATTTTTGTCAAATTCCTAACTTATAAACTAAGGAATCTGATCATTGGTGACTTACAAGGAGAATTTGGGCATTTAGGCAACAAAAATCTAATGAAAAATATCTCCAAGTGTCGGTTACAAATATCGGGAAGCACTAAGGACCACTTCGCAGGTGAAAAGTGAGGTCTGCGAAATTTCGCAGGTGCACAAGAGGGGCTGCGAAATTTCTTTGCAGCAAAAGGTTGATTCAACACCTTCACGAAGTTGACTTCCATCTTGTGGTGCTTGGCTTCCATCACGGCGTGAAGCTTCAGGGGAAAACCATAGCACTGTGCAAAAGTGTTGCGAAATATCTCGCAACAAAAGGGTGATTCCGCAACACTTTTCTGAATCCTTCCTTCAGCTTGGAGCAATTATCTTCTAAAGGCTGTAACTTCCTCATTTCAACTCCAAATTGCACACGGTTTGAAGCATTGGATTGTTGACTTCCTAAGCTTTCAAATGACATATAGCATGCATAAATTGGACATCAAGAAGTGCTCCAAAAGTGGCTTCAGTGACTATCATCAAGAATGCTTCATGGCTGGATTCTCTTTGCTTCCCCTTGCATTCCAGACTCGTTTATGGCAAAAGTGCTTCAAAGTTTCGATTCTTCATGCCTCTGAGCTTCCCATTCTTTTCCAAGGATTCCATAAAACTCTCCTCAAACTCATAATGCTTTGGTGATCAAAATATTAACAAAAACACCAAAACTTACACATTTTGATTAGAATTGATTGAAAGGGGCCTTAACATGCTAATTGGGTTAAAAGGCACTAACTACTACTCAAAAGTGTTTAAAAGGATTAATTATAAGCTATCAAATAGCACTTTTTGAGTAGTAATCATCTACTACAGAAGCCGAGTATATTGCAGCAACTGAAGCTGGAAAGGAGATAATTTGGCTACATGGTTTCTTAAATGAATTGGGTAAGAAGCAGGAGATGGGCATTCTACACAGTGACAGTCAGAGTGCAATTTTTCTTGCAAAAACTTCGTCTTTTCATTCAAAGTCGAAGCATATACAAACAAAATATCACTTTATATGTTACCTTGTTGAAGATAAACTGATAATACTTGAGAAGATTTGTGGATCTAAGAACCTGACAGACATGTTGACTAAGGGTGTCACTATTGAGAATTGAAGTTGTGCGTAGCTTCAATTGGTCTTCTAGCTTGAGGACAGGAGAATGAGTTGCAGGGATGAGGGATTGTTTCTTAGAGGATAGCGGTTTGATATTGGTGATTGAACTAGTCTCTAAGTGGGAGATTTGTCAGGCTTTGTGGAGCCTAGTTTTGTTTGATCTAGTTTGATGACCCGACCTGAATAATATTACGTGGTTTTTTTTATGTGCAATATTCGTACAATATTTTTTGGGTCCGTTTAGCCCATTGTGGAACCACCTTTTGTAATTAGGGTTTTTTAGTGTAGTGTGGTTGTCATGTTATATATAGAGAGAAAATATTATAACCGAAGGTTGTACTTTATATTCTTCCTTGATAATAGTGATATCCCTTCAACTGTGTGGACGTAGGCAAATTGTCGAACCACGTAAATACTGTCTTATGCGTATGATTTTTTTGTCTTTGGCGTGTGTTTTCTCTATTTTTTTTGTTTCTCACAGGTTGGGAATTCAGCTTAATTCCCTTCACCTATATTTGTCACTCTTACTTGATTCTTTTAAGTTAGATAAGTTGTGAAGTTATTGATAGAAAAGGCTACTATTGTGCGAAATTATCTTATTTGATTAAAGTCAAATTTATATAACAAATTATTATATTTTGGGAGAAGAGGACCAATTAACTTTATGTAGAAGTGACATTTTCTCTTATGAAAGCACATTTTTGTCTCAAAATTCCCCCATCAAACTTTTTCTAACCCATGTTCTTTTTTATTAATATAATAATTGATTTACTATTAATATTTATTGATTTTTAGATTTTAAGTCTAACGGAATGTTCTTTTTATTGATTGCATATTAAGTTGACATGTTTTCAATGCACTTACATTTTAGTTGAGTTTTTTGACACGTGAGTCTGTGACTTAACCTTCACCCAAAAGATAGGTGCACACCTTTTTATTTGTATTTTATTTAAAAATTACTATTTATTTATTTGAAGTAATTATTAATTATTTTAAATAAAAAAAAAAAAGAAAAAAAACCAAATACTTAAAAGAGTGAAGGTGTAAAAGGCAAGAATAAATTTCCTAATTAATTCACCTGATAAGAAGGTGTTAGTAATGTTTTCAGAATCAAATCGTTTATTGAATTGGAAAAGACATTAATTTACAATTCAATAGTTAGATCCATGATTGAACAATATTCAAATCAATTATCCCATAAATATATAATTTATATATTATATAAATTTAAAATAAACAATTAAAAATTTAATAATATTTCATTTTTATATTTAATATGTTAAATAGAATCATAAAGATAAGTATAAATATATTAATATTTTACATTTTATTAAATATAATATGTATAATATTTAAGTTTGAAGATATTTAAGATAAAAAGAAAATTATAATATTTAATTTTATCTATATATCCACATATTTTATTATTTTAAAATTTTAAAAATCAATTTATATAATTTCTTACCTATTATTATAAAAATAAACGTTGGAAAAAAACCATTATAGGATTATACAGAAATATGTAGTAATGTGATGATATATGGCTCGGTGGCTTATCTCTTACTTTTCCATCATGAGGTTCATGTTTCAAATCCCTCCCAGCACAATGACTAGGCACCCAAGTAAGTCATGGTAATCTCAATTCAAGTGCTAGACACCCAAAAAATTAAAGTCTTTTGTTATAATCCAAGACAACACTTCAAAATTTTTTAAAAATAATTTATAGAATAAAGTTCTAATTTTTTAATCTAAATTTTAAAAATAAAATTAAGCTGATAATAATCAATTCTAACTTTAGTAGTATCAATTTTATAAGAATCGATTCATGAAATTAAATTCTGACTGCGAATCTTATACATAATGAAATTATACAAAAAATAATTTTAATTGAATGGAAAAAATAGTTTATAAAAAAAATGATTTCATTAATATAAAATTATCAAAAACAGTTTATAACAAATTTGATTTTAGTGACGTGAATCAATAATAGAAAAAAAATAATTGAAAATTGACATCATCATTCATCAATATAAACTTATAAAAATTGTGAACGCGTGGAAGATATTTCCAGGTTGGGCCGGCCCAGCCCAACCCCAATTCATAAAAGATTGCATAGCGTAGATTAAAAAATCTCGTTGAATTCCAATACTAACATTATTCGTATTCACAATTGAATCCATTGAGTTTTCAGCTCAGACAAATAAGTTCAATACTCCACCCAGATTTAAAACATAATTCCCATTCCAATACAAATTCAAATGAGTATATTTTGATTCCCATTCCGATTCCAGATCATACGAGGATCCGGTAGACCCATCGAAGGATTTTGAAGATTATTTTGTCTAGCATGTCCGAAATCGTACCTCTCCAAAATTTACAATATTCAACTGCAATGGAGAGGAAAAAGCAAGAGCAGAGGATGCAAGTGAGAACTGAAAGGCCCGAGGAATGCGGTAAAACAGCGTACAAGCCGGTTGCGAAAGCGATGGCCATTGCTCCCATCCCAACCATGGTGAAAATAAAGGCCCAAACTAAGTGTTTTGCAAGGAACTTCCCACGTTTGTGCAGGGTCATAAAAAAGTGAAGAAATACGGCGCATAGTGAAGATACCATGGCTATGCTATCCGTCACAACAAATGCTCTAAAGGCTGCTTTCTTTGATAAAATTGCCTTGCCATCATCCTCTTTGTAACCACCGGGCAAGGTGAAACCCGCAGCAAAAGTTACTGTTGTTATAAGCGCAGAAACTATCAAATGGGTTTCCCCTTGTTTTTGTAATTGAGAGATGTATTCTTTCTTTCTTTCTTTCTCTCCCGTCTCTTAGTTGCCTTCTCCCAAAACGAAGAATTAGTTTCAGGCATGACACTCTCGAAGCAAGATTGGATCGCATCCTGAAATCAGATGTGAGGAACATTTAAATTTAATTCAATTGATGAATCCATTTTTTTCACATTCAGTCGCTCATTGGTGAGTAAACAAGCTGAATGAAAATCTGATACAAGTGATAAATCAATCAAACTTAACCAACCTTTAATTAAATACATCAAATCAAGCTTATTTATTCCTAGAGATTTTGGGTTAATCTACTTGTTTTCCAAAACTTCTTAATAAAAATAGTATGATGAGTGCCAATTTATTTAAATCTGAACATCAACATAAATTATTTAGAAACAAGGAAAAATGTTCAAATTTTCCTTTCATTTTTAATTATTTTTATTTTTTAACTCTCATAAGTTTTGGAATGCATGTTTTGCAATGATCTCAACAACAAAGATAAACGAAACAATCGTCCTTTAGTTTTACCATAATTTTTCATCTAGGAGGTATAGGTAATAATTCCATGAGGATAAAATGAAAAAGAAAAGGTAAAATAAAATTTTATTAACTCTTTATCCTATTCGCCTTCTACTGCTTTAAAATGTAGTATAAATAATTAAAATGTGGAAAAGAAAAAATGTTTTCTTGATGTTATGTTTGGTTCTTGAGAAATCTTAAAACTATTTTTAGTCATAAAAAAAGAAAAAGCGAAAACAAATTATAAGGCTATGTTTATTTCTTAAAGAAACCATAAGGGAGAATTTTAAGAGAAGAAAATAGAAAAAAAAATACAATGAAATAAACATAGCCTTAGTGTTTTTCATGAACTAAGTATAGAATGATAAGAATTCATGAAATATAAAAAAAAAAATGGAAAAACTAAAATATTTTCCTTAGAAAAAGTGGAAAATTTTTGGAAAGAGAGCATTTCTCAACAATTTAATTTTTTTTCTCAATTTTTTTATGAACAATAAAATAAAAGAAAATTTTATAAATTGTTATTATCTTTTTATTTTCTTCTCTTTTTCCTTTTCTTTCCCTCAAATTAATCTTAAACTACATTTGATTTTGGAAAGTAATGGGAAAAAAAAATTAAGAAAAATGGTTTTTTTTTTTCTTTTTTCAACATTTGGATACAAGTGAAAAAATGATAAGAAAAAAATTACTAAATAAAAGATACTAACAATTTTTTCTTCTCATTTCCCTTTTTTTTTTTTTTATGAAAAAAAAAAGTTTATGCTAAGTACATTCCCCTTAAATTTAAATTTCTTTTGCTTAATTTCTCAATCAACAATGAAAAGAAATAAACATTTTGTAATTTTTTTCCTCTATTTCTTTCTTTTCCTTTTCTCTATTATCCCATCCTGAAACTTTGGAGACAATAAAATAAGAAACTAGCTAATGCTTACGCGATGGATCTTATTCCCAACATGAATCGATTGGCTATGATTGAAAGGATGGTAAGTTTAGGTTGAAGGAATCCAAACATACCAAAAATAACAAAACATAACACAGCTCAAAGAAATGAGAAACGTGGTAAATTAAACTAGCATTTGCCAATAAACATATAACTGAAGTTATATGGGAGCCTTACCTTTTTCCCGGAAATGTCCTGTAGACCCCTTTTATGAGGGGGGCCCGGGAGGAGAGTTTAGCTCTCTTCTGGGCATTTTTTTTTAAAACAAGGGGGGACCCCCCTTTCTCTAGAAAGGACCGGGGGCTGCAGAGAAAAGAAAGAGGAAAGTGGGTGATAGAGAGAGGGGCCATACCTGCTGATGCAAGAACAGGAAGGTGGGGGGATGACTGCAGAAAAAAAAGAAAGAAAAAAAGGAGTTTTAGCGGGAGAGCCGGGGATCGAGTGAGGGGCTGGTGCGAGAACATGGGGGTGCAGCAGATTACGAGAGAGGGAGAGTTTTAGAGAGCTTGAGGAGGGATATTCTGGCAGAGAGAGGGGGCGGGCAGAAAAGCCGAGTGGAGGGGGAGCAAATCCAACTCCAGGAAGCACTCCAGGTGCGTGCATTGTGAACCATATTTTTTATTCTGGGTATCATTCTACTAGATGTCTTTGTTGCTTTATGTGTTCGTTTATACACTTGTGCTATTGGCTCTTTCTCTGTTCCATGATTCCGGCTTGAGAAGCTGATAAAGGCCTTCGTCTTATCCATCATGAGACACCAGAGACATGGGTTGCAGTTTGGTTTCACTCTGTATACGTTTTTTTTTTTCACTAATATGAAACTTATCTCTCTCACAAAACGCCGCCAATGCTAACTTTAGTTTGCCTTTGATTTTGGGAGTAGCATTTAATGAGAGTGCCATTAAAAGTCTCAATTTCCAGTTTTCATCATTAGTCAAATGTTTTTCTCTTTTTTTTTTATCCATAAAAGCCAACCATCATTCCATGTTGTAATTTCCATCATCCACCGACAAGACCAACCCACTACCAATCTCAAATTTTTTTCTTTTTTTAATTCTTTCATACGTTGATGTCTTAATTTAATTTTTAAATTTAATTTTTAAAATTAATTTTTCAAACTTCATTTTCTCAATTTAATATTCAAAACTCTAATTTCCGAAATTTCATTTTTTTAATTTTTTAAATTTAATTTTCAATTTCTAAAATTTCAATTTTTACATTTATTTATTTAATAATTACTATTTTCGTTATTATTATTATTTTTTTTTTTAAATTCCATTTTTAAATAATTCTTCAAAATTTCGATTTCCAAATTTAATTCCCAATTTTCGAAATTCTAATTTTCCAACTTCCAAATTTAATTTTCAATTTAAAAATTTTAATATTCACATTCATTTATTTAATTCTTATTTTCGTTATTATTATTATCCTATTTATTTATTTATTTGTTTATTTTTCAAAAATTTCACCTTCAAATAAATTCCAAGTTTCCAATTTTTATAATTTAATAGTTCCAAACTCTCAAATAATTTTCAACATTCCAATTTCTTTTAAATTTAATTCCTAAATTCCAATTCCTAAAGTTAATTCCTAAATTCCAATTTTCAAATAATTCTCGAGACTCCAATTTTCAAAAATCTAGTTTTTCTTTCGAACGTTTTTAATTCCACTCTGGTTTTCAAATAACTTTATGTTTCTCTTAATTTTTAATAAGCACGGAGACAATTTTCATAATTCCAAAAATAATGGAATTTGTGAGATTAATTCATGCAAGATCGATCGGGCTTTTGGTGGGGGCCCAACATATGTGATTTCTTTATGATTGATTGATTGATCGCTTGCTTTGATTATCATACATGATTGATTTACCCTACTCTCTGACATACATGCAATTGTTCTTTAATTGTGCACTAACCTCACTTCTTGATAGCGTTTCATGGATCACTGCCCAGGTACGCATCCACATCTGCTCTGATCATTTTCGGTATGCATGTTTAGATTCTCACGTGTGCATGATCACTCTGAGTATTCATTGATTTCCTCATCAATTGCCACGATTGCTTCATTTTATTAGTAGAGACCCGACTTTAGGGACTTAGAGGGGTGCTACGGTCTGTACCGTACCTTCCCGATAAGTAACCTGACCCCCGAACCTGATCCGGTTTTTCACAGACCACCTTTTCTAAAGTAAGGAGTCACACTTAGGGTTTTTCTTTCTTATTTTGTTTACCCTTTTAAAAATAAAACAAAAATAAGTGGCGACTCCAAGTCATTTTTCTTAATCAATAAAATATCATTTTTTCGAAATCAAAAATCGAGCTTGCCGTTGAGTGGGAAACGCATGAGCCGAAATGCGGGGTCCACATGTCCTCTTTGGCCCTCAAAATTATGTCATAAGCTGTCAAGTCTTCATTGTTGTACGCCTTCTTATCCACCACTTTGAGCTTGTATACGAACCAAAAATCTAAAATTTGATTAAGAGAGAGCAGGTGGATGGGTGTGTTTCCTTGAGCATTTTTCTCATTTACAAGTCCTCTCGCCTTTAACCACTCCTTGTCAAAGTACTTACTAGGTTTAAAATCATGGTCTACCTGTTTCATCATAGCAAAGTGAAAAACATTATTGCCCTCATCATCGACCTGCTCCCGACAACCAGGAGAGTGAGATAGGATCTCCTCTACTATTTTTGTATGATGGTGGAAAGATGCAATATGAAGGGCAGTCTTCTTCCCTTCTTTGCTCCTAAGGTAGGCTACACTCTTTTCTGATTTTTCTAGCAATAGCTTCACTATTTCTAGATCACCTCTCTCTGCAGCATGGTGAAGTGGAGACCATCCATTCTTATCTACTTCTTTGGTGAGGTCTGGCTTCCATTCCAGTATCATCTTTGTCATTTCTGATTAATAGATAAAGGAAAAAAAAGTTTAAGAAAATTAAGAAAATGAACAAAATAAATAAAGGCATGCATTTTCCTTTTTAATCTACATATACGAAAATAACATAATCATTAGTGTTGTCAGCATACTACCTTTGTTGTTGCATATTACAGCAGCGTGCAAGGCATTTCTACCCATTAAGCCATTGTAAGAAGGAGTACTACTGTTCTCAATGATTAGTTTCACCTCGGCTGTAAATCCTCCCTCCACAGCCATGTAAAGAGGAGTGATACCTGAATCATTAGCACCATAGATAAAATCGGGGTCCTCCTTAATCAATAACATCACCACCCAATAATTCCTATATCGCACTGCCTCATGCAAGGCTGTGTCTTTCCTCTTATTTTTCATCCTCAGCATAACCTTATGTGGTCCAGGCCCAGTTTCAATATCTAGGGTAGGTTCTCTTGCAGCATTTATAAGAGCTTCCACGACCATCAAATGCCCTTCCCTTGCTGCAAGGTGAAGGGGAGTGTCCTCATTCAAATTAGGGCGTTGCAGTAGAGATGAAGATGAAGGCAAATCAAGGATCCAATTCACACACTCTATATTACCGAATTCACTTGCAATATGGAGTATTGTGTTATGCTTTGGGCTTAATTGGGCATGAAATTCGGACTCTGGAATTTTCCTCAGAACTTCAATGTCGCCCTTCGCTGCTGCCTCATACACAGAGTCATCCATGACTGGGATGTCAGTTTGGCTGCCATCTCCATCTTGAGCTGCAACCTAATTCAAATCAGAACCCAAGTTAATTCAGCAATTCTGCACCGATGTTAGAAGCACCCAGGAAATTTGAGGGAAAATGTAAAGAAAAGAAAAAAAGTAAAAGAAACAATTGAAAATAAAAAATAGTTTGAAAATTAATGAATTATATTTCTACGTTGCTTCAAACTCATTTAAGTTATTTCAACTATTTTGTATAAAGGTTAAATAATTTTAAAATAAATAATTTTTTAACTAATTTTAATTATGTTTAATTTTTTTTATAAGAAAACCATACATGAAAAAAATAATTTTGTTTAAAATATTTTATTTTATTTTATTGTTTTCTTCTTACTTTTGGAAACCAAACATAGCCTAAGTATTTATTAGATCTTTCAATCCTCCCAAATAAAAGTGAATTCAACTAAAGTGAAGTGAACGGAAGTGATCTATTATGTCATTATATTGTTAACAATGATAAGAAAAAAATACCTTCCTAGAATAGAGAAGTTAAAAAATAATAAAGCACTTAAAAAAAGTTCAGGATGAAAGATAAGAAATCTAATTGAGTTGAACCCAAATATTATCCATCATACTTGCCATTAAATAAGCAACCAAACTCAAATAAACTCCTAAATAAATGATCCAACAACCCATTAATATAAATCTGTAGTCAGAACCCTTCTTAGAACAACACATTCCAATTTTACAAATTAGTAGGAAACATATGTAAATTACTTTATTTGACTGAATCTAAAAATTCAATACATTGTAACTAATCAATAATGCATACCAGGCTTGTGCTTTGATATTTTGTTTGCAAAGTGTCCCATGCTTCCTTAGACTTTGTTGCCTTTGAAATTTGAGGAAAAATACTCTCCGAGATTGCTTGTTGAATAAAAAACAATGCCTTAGCATCATTCTTTCGTACATCTCTAATAGCATCTCTTGGAATTTCCTCTTCCACATAACCCTTATCCACAAGCTCCCACAGATCTTCAGAGATAAAAAGAGTCATCATCTTTACGCTCCAAGTATCATATCCATTTCCTTCAAAAAATGGGATGGTAGGTTGGATTAGGATAACCATCTGATCAACTTGACTATGATACCAAATGATAATCCAAAAAAGATGTGTTTTCTACAATTGCAAGGAAGATAGAAGTTAAAAAATAACAAAGCACTTCAAATGAATTGAAATTTCATTCTTTAGACTTCCCATTAAATAAAGCGCCTACTAGCCTTTGCTTGAAAGGTGGTCCTCTTTATTGGATAGTTGAGTGGTGTAGTGAAGGTGCATATGCCCTTTCCCTATCCTGGAAGTAAAGCACCTAGTAGATGTAGCTTGGAAGGTGGTTCTCTTTCTTGAAAAGTTGTGTGATGGAGAGAAGGCGCATATGTGCTTTCCCTTCCATGGTCTCTTCTTTCTTTATTCTTTCTTTAGTTTTCCTCCTCGTATTAGGTATGTTTGGTTTTTGAAAAATTAAGAGAAAATTAGAGGGAAAAAATAGAGAAGAAAAATAGAAAAAAATTAAATAAAAATAAAAAATTAATTTAAAATTAATAAATTATTTTTATATTTTATTTGATACTTATTTTATTTATTTTTTTCTCTTTCATGTTAAAAATTAAATAATAATCTAAAATAATTATTTTTAATAATATTTTATTTAAAATAAATAATAAATAAAATTTAATTTTTTTAACATGTAAATGAGTTAAGTTTTTCATTTCATGTACATATTTAGCACTGAATTATGAACATTGTATTGTAGAATGTTTTGATTTAATCTCCAATTAAGTAGATCATTTTTTTGAATTCAAAACTATTCTTAAAAATTACAAAATCCATTAAAGAATTTAAATTATTAATTATGTCTTAATTTATAATTTATTTATCTAAATTCAAAAACTATAGTTATATGTATAGGAAAAACAGTGAGCTAATGACTCATAATATATCAATTAATTTTGACCTATTATTGTTTTTAGTAATTAGATCTATTTTTTTAACTCCAAATTATTTTTTAAAATTATTATACTCATTAATAAATTCAATAGAATGTTTCACTTGATTTGAAGTTCATTTTTAAAGTGAGAAAATTTATAAAATATAATTATGTGCAAAAAAAAATAATAATAATAATAGAGCCATTATGAATCAATTTTTATCCATAAATTTTTCGTATAAATAAGTTAATTATTTGAGTTCCAAATTATTTTTACAAATTACTAAACTTATTAATGAATTGAGCAGATTAAATCTTGTTTAATTTGGAACTTATTTTCTTCGTGAAAAAAATTGAAAATAATGATTCTATGTGACAGAGATGCAGATATGAATAATATTGCATTCTTTGTTATTGATATTATTGAATATTTATAGAGTACATAATATCAGTTTGAAACAAAGGAAACAAACTATTCCTAAAATACAGTAACAGAAATTCAAACTTATTCAAATACAAATCAAATCAAAGTAGTTACAAAGTTACAACAATATTGACCATATCTGCTGTTACGCCCCCTCAAGTTGGAGTTCGGGAGAGAAGTCCAATCTTGGCCTTTAGAAGAAGAAACCGAGGTCGGGGAAGTGGTTTGGTAAGAGCATCAGCGAGTTGATCAGCAGAGGCAACATGAGCAACTCGAAGAGAACCACGTTGAACTTGATCACGAATGAAATGAAAATCAATGGCTACATGTTTCATTCTGGAATGGAAGAGTGGATTGGAACAAAGCTGAGTAGCGCCGACATTATCACAATAAACAACAGGACTTGTAGAGAGAGAGATACCAAGATCATGTAATAAGAGGCAAATCCAGTTAAGTTCTGCTGTGGTGGCAGCAACAAAGCGATACTCTGCCTCAGTAGAGGAACGAGCAATCGTGCGCTGCTTCTTTGAACTCCAAGAAATGGCATTTCGACCAAGATAAACAATGTGAGCACTTGTGAAGGAAAAATCATCTTGATTACCAGCCCAATCAGCATCAGAAAATGCATGTAAAGTTAAAGGAGAATTTTTAAATAGCTGAAGACCATCATCTATAGTGCCGCAAAGATAACGAAGGAGTCGCTTAACAAGAGCCCAGTGTTCAGATGTAGGCCTATGCATAAATTGAGACAACTTATTGACCGCAAATGCAATATCAGGACGAGTAAGGAGGAGATATTGAAGACTCCCAAGTACTGCCCGAAATTCAGTAGGATTGGAAAGAGCATTGCCAGAATGCAGTGTTAGACTGGAGGAACCTGTCGGGAGAGGAGTGGCCATTGGTTTAGCTTGAGTCATATTAGTTCAAGCAAGGATATCCAGCAGATAACGGCATTGAGAGAGGAAGAGACCGTTGGTGTTGGGAACAACTTCCACACCAAGAAAATAGGATAGCAAACCAAGATCTTTGAGAGAAAATCTGTTAGCTAAAAGGTTAACAAACCAGTCCACCAAAGAAGTACTATCTCCAGTAATAATCAAGTCATCCACATACACAAGTAGATAGAGTAGATGCCCATTAGAGTGAAGAACAAATAATGAAGTATCAGCATGAGAGTTCTGAAAGCCAGAGTGGAGTAAAAAAGTACGAAGTTCTTGATACCAGGCGCGAGGAGCTTGTTTTAAGCCATAAATTGCTTTGGTGAGTTTGCACACATGGGATGGATGATCTTTATCAAGAAAACCTTGTGGTTGAGCCATGTAGACGGTTTCAAAGAAGTGACCTTGTAGGAATGCATAATTAACATCAAGTTGGCGAAGCTTCCATCCTTGACTCATAGCTAGGCTTAGAACAAGACGAATAGTTGTGGGTTTAACAACAGGACTAAAAGTATCATGATAATCGACTCCCGGACGTTGATGAAAGCCTTTGGCAACCAAGCGAGCTTTAAACCTGTCAACAGAACCATCAGAGTGTCGTTTAATACGAAAAATCCATTGACAACCAACAACATTGTGACTAGGATCAGCAGGTACGAGCTCCCAAGTCCCATTCCGAACAAGAGCATCATATTCTTCAGACATGGCCCGATGCCATTGTGGATCTTTGAGAGCTTGGGTCACTGTGGTTGGTTCAAGGGCAATTGGTGTTGAGAGTTGTGTATGGAGGGTTAACTTTTGGATTGGTTTGTGGATATTATTCTTAGCTCGGGTGGTCATAAGGTGAGAAGGAGGTGGGGGGTTCAATGGAGGAGGATGGGAATTTTGGTGTGAATGAGGAGAGGTTAAAGTGGGTGTGGGTAAGGGTGGGTTAGGAATGGGAGATGGAACAGGTGAGGGCATGGATATGGTGGAGGGTGATAGAACTTCACATGGGGACTGCTGAGGAGCCTCTACTTCAGTTGACGTATTGAGTGGTGATACTGAGGGATTAGTGGTGACACAAAGTTGCGGTGGAATCCAAGAGTTAATGGTGTTGGGTTGGGAACAATCAGACTTTTGAGTAAGAGAAGTGAAGGGAAACAAGGATTCAACAAACTTGACATGCCTAGATACATATATTTTTGACGTGGAAGGATCAAGACAATAGTAGGCACTTTGAGTTAAAGAGTATCCAAGAAAGATACAAGGTTTGGAGCGTGATTCAAGTTTGTGAGAGGTGTATGGTCTAAGACAAGGGTAACAAAGACAACCAAAGACTCGTAGTTTGGAGTAATTGGGAGCAAAACCAAAAATTTTTCATAAGAAGAGGAGAGACTGAGGGACGGAGTTGGCATGCGATTGATTAAATATACAGCAGTGGCAAAAGCATGAGGCCAATAAACTGTAGGAAGTGATGCATGAGTGAGTAATACTAAACCTGTTTCGACTATGTGAAGGTGACGACGTTCAGAAAACCCATTGTGTTCAGGGGTGTGAGGTGGTGTAGTCTTATGAGATATACCATTTGTGGCCAGAAATGTAGCAAGAGATATGTATTCACCACCATTATCAGAGTAAAGAGTTTTGATGTTTGTATCAAAATAGTTTTCAACAATGGCTTTGAATCTAATGAAAACATCTTTAACTTCTGATTTTTGTTTGAGAGGGTAAAACCACATATATTTTGTGAAGTGATCGATGAAGATGACATAGTAGTGAAAGCCATCAGGAGAAATTATTGGGGAAGTCCAAACATCAGAAAATACTATTTCAAGCGGTTGAAAGGAGACAATGGTCGAAGTGGAAAAAGACAATTTGTGGCTTTTATTGGAAAGACAGGCATTACATGAATACTAAGACGACAAAGTTGAGGATAAACCTAATTTATTATTGGAAATAATGTGTTTTAGAATTGGAAATGCTGGATGTCCCAACCGATGATGCCACTCAAATGACGAAGCTTTGAGACTCGAGAAAGCGAGCAATGGTGAAGATATAGGCCACTCATATACTCCATCTTTAGTGGAGCCCCTCAGAAGTGTTGTCCCTGTGTGAAGGTCCTTCACAAGAAAAGAAGATGGTAAGAATTCGATGGAAACATTATTTGATATACAGAATTGAGAAATGGAAATTAAATTCTTTTTCATGCTGGGAACACAAAGAACATTGTTTAAGTGAAAAGTTGTTTGAGGAGTTTTGAGTGAAGTGGAACCAGTATGAGTAATGGGAAGACCCGAGCCATCGCCGATCATAATGTCGTCGGTGCCAATGTATGGAGCATGAAGTGACAGGTTACTCAAGTCGGAAGTAACGTGGTGAGAAGCACCACTATCCAAGAGCCACGAAGTATTGGAAGCAGTGTTTGCAACAAAATGAGCCCGGGGCTGCCATGAAGTGGCGGTGTTAGGCTGTGGGACATTCGGAAGAAGCGGAGGTTGATTTGGAACAAGACGAAATGATGGACACCGCTTCGCTGTGTGACCTTGAATGCCACAGATTTGACAGTAACCAAGATAAGGTCGTGGAGGAGGTCGATTTCCCGGAGGAGTGGATCCAACGGTGGTTGGTGTAGGAGAAGAATCCATTGATTGTTGTGATTGGCGCCAACTTGTATTGCTGTTGTGATTGTTTGATGAGGGACGCCGACCTGGTGCATTCCTATTGCCACTGTGTCGATGTGCTATATTAGCTGAGGCAGGAAAGTAAACTGGATCTGGTTTTCCAGCTTGAAGAGAAGCTTCAAAGTTCAACAACTTCTCGTGAAGTTCATCGAAAGAGATGGAAGAATCACGAGCCTGAACAGCCCGTACCAATTCCTTGTAATCATCTCCGAGGTTGTCTAGAATTTTATCAGTCAGATCATCTTCATCCAGCAGTGCTCCAAGAATGGCGAGTTCATCAGCACGGGATTTGATTGCTTGTAAATACTCAGAGATGCTTTGTGACCCTTTGGTGATGTGTTTGAGATGTGTCTTTATTTGCTTGATGTGTCCGCGAGACGGTTTGGCATAGGTGTTGGCTAAAATGGTCCAAGTTTCTCGTGAAGTTGTAGCCTGAGCAATGAACGGAATAATGGTGGGAGATAGGGAGCCAATAAGTGCATTGAGAATTAATTGATCCTGTCGGATCCAAACGATATGGGCTGGATTCGGTATTGTGGCGCCGTTATGAGAGATGGTGCGTGATGGACATGGCGTTGATCCATCAATGTAGCCAAGGAGGTCATAACCTATGAACAACGTCTGAAACTGGAGTTTCCATGACACGTAGTTGTTGGCAGTGAGTTTGAGGGGAGCTTGAGCTGTAATATTAATGGTGATCAGTGTGTGATGGGGATCATTGGTATTATGGATGGTGGCAGAGTTGGTTATCATGTTGACAACTTATAGAGGAGAAAAAGAAGAAATAAAAAAAAATGAGGAAGAGACTGGAGTTAAGATCGCTCTGATACCATGACAGAGATGCAAATATGAATAATATTGCATTCTTTGTTATTGATATTATCGAATATTTATAGAGTACATAATATCAGTTTGAAACAAAGGAAACAAACTATTCCTAAAATATAGTAACAGAAATTCAAACTTATTCAAATACAAATCAAATCAAAGTAGTTACAAAGTTACAACAATATTGACCATATCTGCTGTTACTATGTAGAATAGAAATAATAGAGTCATTCTAGACCAATTTTTGTCCATAAATTTCTAATATTGATTAGATTATTATTTGAGTTTTAATTTATTTTTAAAAATTATAAGACTCATTATTGAATCCAACGTATTAATTTTTGTTTAATTTGAAAGTCATTTGCCTAGTGAAAAAAAAAATAATGATTTCATGTAGAAAAGAAACATTAATAAACTAGTTCTAAACTATTTTTTATCTATAATTTTTTGTATTAATTGGTTCACTATTTGAGTTTTGAAATATTTTAAAAATTATTAGACTTGTTAATGAATTCATCACATTAATTTTTGTTTAATTTAGAGTTTATTTGCCTAATGAAAAAAAAATCAAAAAATAATGATTCTGTGTAAAAGAAAAACAATAAAATCGTTGTAAACTAATTTTTGTCCATAAATTTTTTATATTAATTTATTCACTAATTGAGTTTTAAAATACTTTTAAAAATTATTAGACTTATTAATGAATTGTTTAATTTAAAGTTTATTTACTAGTTAAAAAATCACAAAATAATGATTATATGTAAAAGAGAAACAATAAAGTCGTTTTAAATTAATTTTTGTTCATAAATTTTTTGTATTAATCGGTTCATTATTTGAATTTTAAGTTAATTTTTAAAAGTTACTAAACTCATTAATAAATTTAACACATTAAGTTTTGCTTAATTTAGAGTTTATTTGGCTGATAAAAAAATTTGTACAAAATTTTTATATATAAAAGAAAAATAACCCAAACATTTAAAATAAAATTTGGTTTCTGACTTTCTAATGTTATAAAGTTCCATGACTTTTTAGTATTAATTAAATTGGTTTTTGAGTTTCAAATTAGTTTTGAAAATTGATAAATTTTATGTATCAAGTGTAGTTTGATTTGAAATTTATTTGCTTAATGAAAAATTTTAAATAAGTTAAAAGAGATTTTAGAAAAACACATGTAATTTAAATGAATAACATATTTAAAGATTTTTTATATCAGTATTAAGTTGTGAAGAGAGAAAAAAAATGATATCATGTTCTGTTTTTTTTTTTTTTTTTTGTGGTTTTTCTAAAATTTTATATGTTTTCTTTTTGTTTTTAAAAATTAGTGAAAATGACTTCTATTTATTCTTTAAAAACTATTATCTATTCCATTTTGTTTTTTAAAATTGATTTCAGAGAATCACAGACAAAGAATGTTAGAAATTTTTAAAAACGGTTTTTTATTTTTTATTTTTAATTTGTTTTTAAATCACATAGCTAAATAAAATCTATATTTTTTTAATATCTGATTTTTTAAAACTATTTTTAAAAATCATTAACTCTAATATAAAGCTTTAAAGGTTCTTAAATTTTATATAGAAAGTCACTACTTTTTTCTATAAAAAAATGTATAAACAAACACTTTAATAAATAATTTTTTATTTATTTGTTAATAACATTTATTAAAATTTATTAATAAAAAATCGCATTACGTTGTTAACTATATAAAAACATTTTTTAAGATTAAATATTATAATACCAAATGATATTATATTTTAATACTATTACGGTGACCTTGCTAGTTTTCTCTTCTTTTCCAGTCAACTTTCAGCTAGGGTTTTAAAAAAAAAAAAAAAAAAAAAAAAATTGGTTAAGAGAACAAACTTAACTCCATTTGCCTTCATATGAAAAAAAAAAACCCTCAAATCCATGACCTAAACCTCTAATTTATAGATATTTGGATTCCACAGTCCGCACCTTCAATTCTGATTTTTCCATTTTAGATCCAAGAAGTTGAAGGCTCCTCAAACAACCAAAATGAACAACACACGTACAGTTCAACAAATAAACTAAAAAAAAAAATGGTAAAACCCAAACCCAGAAAGGAATATGCAAAATTAAACAACCCATCCCACAATCCCAACATACAATTTTTTTTCCCTTCAATTTTCTTGTAAACCAATCAAATCCCATCAATCTTTTTTCTACGATTCTAAAAAATGGAGCTTTAGAGATCAACACTAGAAGTGCATCTAGGGTTTGCAGTGGTGTGTCTAGAAGATGATGCCTTCTTAGCTTGATGGTGACATCGTTGGACAGCATCAACAGTACACATGATAGCGTCATTGGGAACTTCACAGAATGGAGAGTAAGAGAAGCAGTGGAAAGCTAGGGTTTCAAAGATACTTTTATACACATGACTTTTTAAGGAATGTGTAATGTGGTATATGGTGGAGGGTACACATTATGTTGGTAAACGGGGCGGGGTGAGGTAGGGCAGAGTAAAACCAAACCCGTCCCAAATCCGAGTATTCAAAAGCTTCTCCAAACCCATCTCGAACTTGAATAAAAGCCTTCCATACACATTCCAATAGGAGAGGGGCGGGCGGATTATCCTCTAAGCTTAACCCATTATCATCCCTAAGCATATTCATTATCAACTTTCATTTGAAATGATAGTATCACTCTTATACAAAATCAAACCAGCAACAGGGCACAATGAAAGCAAATTAGCGTGGAGTAGACAAAATTATCCATACAAAAAAAAAAAAAAAAGTTAAAGTGCTATATTTAATTTAAAATTTATGATTATTTATTTTATTTTCTTATTTTATTATTTTACTAATTTTGTATCTTTATCTTTTTCTAAACAGGAAGAATAGGTGAGATTTTTTACAAGAAGATGGGATTCTAATATACCTACGTTTCTTACTTGATTCTTCTAAGCTAGATAACTTATGAAGTAATTGATAGAAAAGGCTTCTATTGTTTGAAATTGTCTTATTTGATTCAAGTCAAATTTATACAACAAAATCAGTATATTTTGGGAGAAGAGGACCAATTAACTCTATGTAGAAGTGGCATATTTTCTCTTATGAAAGCACATTTGTCTCAAAATTCAAGTTCAAACATTTTCTAACCCATATTCTTTTTTATTATTATAATAATGTTAACCAAATTTTTATAAACTTTATGATGAAATAATTATTTTAAAAAAACAATTTTTGATGCATAAAACAAAATAAATGTAAATACTAAAATAATGATCATATTCTTACCTTGATCCATGAAGTGAGATTGAGTCACCTTGTGAATTATATTGTCAAGGTCTTCAACTTACTACTCTCATATAGTGGATGGGTCACTTGTGTGGTGTATATTGTTGAAAATAAAACAACAAAAAGACATAAGAATGAGAGTGTGGCTTGAGACTTCAACTTATAAAAAATTGTACATCTCTTAGTCTTCCCATCAAAGACTATATAGGAGTTATACTCATTATTTACACCCATTATGTACAAATTAATGGGTAATGGTGGGTTATGAACTTGAATACATCTCTATAATTGCATAGGTTATACTTTTCCATTTTCCTCCATTACTCATAAACATAATGTACCAAATAAATTTCATAATGATGGGGTTACAAAAGTTGTAACACCACATTCATATGAGTTAAATTTTCTAACTCCCCATTTATAATTTGAGTCTTCCATACATAAGACCCTTGGATGCCCAAGCAATTGATTCACCTATCTATCAATTGATACCCTTAAATAATATTTACACAAATGTAATTATATATGGCCACACATTATAGGAAAAAAGCTAACAATCTCCCACTTGGCCTACATAATTATATTTGTAATAGATTAAAACATAATATGGCCATAACAATTTCTCAAAAATAGGCATCCCTTACATTAAGATTATGTTTCATGGAACCACTAACACCAAATCATTGAAATGATTGGATCACACAACGATACAATATTCTTCAAGGATTATAGTACTAGCATCTCCATTAACATCAATCAATGACTTTTATGACATTAGCAACATTAAGGTGATAATGCTAATTCATTCACACAATGGTCCCATCAACTTTTAAACATCTAGATTGTGCACAGAATAGATGTATAAAAGTAACATAATAATCATCAATATATCATAATCAAGAACTTTATTCTCATTATAATGTGATCACATGCATTACACTCTCAATCAATCTAAAATTGACAAACTTGCCACCAAGCCCATGCGTGCAATATAATCCATAAAAAGCTTAGGTGGAAGGCCTTTTGTCAATGGATCTGCCAACATGAGTGTATTTTTAATATGTTTAATAGAGACAACTCCATTTTGAACTTTCTCCCTTACAACCAGATACTTAATATCAATGTGTTTTGATCCTCCTGTAGTCTTATTATTTTTGGAGAATCGCACAGAAGCACTATTATCATTATATATTCTCAATGGTCTCATTATCGAATCAATAACATGAAGCCCTAAGACAAAGTTTCTCAACCATATTGCATGACCTGTGGCTTCATAACATGCTACATATTTTGCCTCCATTGTAGAAGAAGCTATCAGTGATTGCTTATGGCTCTTCCATGAAATAGGTCCATTTGATAACATAAAAATATAGCCAGATGTAGACTTTCTGGTATCCTTACAGCCAGCATAATCAGAATCAGAATAACCAATAATCTCTAGATTATTTGTTCTTCTGTATGTAAGCATGTAGTCCTTAGTCCTTTGCAAATAACGCAATACTTTCTTTATTGCTTTCCAATGATCAATACTTGGATTACTTTGGTATCGACCAAGCATGCCTACCACATAAGCTATGTCTGGTCGAGTGCAAACTTGAGCATACATGATACTCCCTACTGCAGAAGCATAAGGAATTTTGTCCATTTGTTTCTTTTCAAGATCATTTTTGGGACATTGAAGTTCACAAAATATGTCCCCTTTCACAACAGGAGCAACACTACTAGAACAATTTTGCATGTTGAATCTTTTAAGAACTTTTTCAATATAGTTCTTTTGGGATAATCCTAATAATCCACGTGACCTATCTCGATGAATTTCAATTCGTATCACATAGGATGCTTCACCAAGATCTTTCATATCAAAATTCTTGGATAAAAATTGTTTGGTCTCCAAAATCATTCCCATATTGTTGCTAGCAAGCAACATATCATCAACATACAATACAATAATACAAATTTTGCTCCCACTGATCTTAAGGTATATACATTGATCCACTAGATTCTCTTTGAAACCAAAAGTGATGAAAATTTCATGGAACTTAAGATACCACTGTCTAGAAGCCTGCTTTAGACCATATATGGACTTTTTAAGTTTGCATACCATATGTGCCTTGCCTTTAACCTGAAAAACCCTCAGGTTGATCCATATAAACCTCTTCTTGCAAGTCACCATTCAAAAAGGCAGTTTTAACGTCCATTTGATGTAACTCTAAGTCAAAATGAGCTACTAAAGCCATGACTATTCTTAAGGAATCTTTCTTGGAAACAGGAGAAAATGTTTCCTTATAGTCGATTCCTTCTTTTTGAGTGTATCCTTTTGCAACTAACCTAGCCTTGTATCTTTCAACATTGCCCTTAGAATCATGTTTGGTTTTATAAATCCATTTGCAACCAATAGTTTTAATTTCTTTGGGCAATTATACAAGATCCCAAACTTCATTATCTTTCATTGATTTCAACTCTTCTTCCATAGCATAAAGCCATAGAGTTGAATTTTCACTATTGATGGCTTGACCATAAGAAGTAGGATCACTTTCCAAGCCAACATCATAATCACACTCATTAAGATAAACTTCATAGTCATTTGATATAGCAGGTCTTTTCTCTCTTTGTGATCTACGTAAAGATACTTCTGTAGTTGGTACATTCTCTTTTTCATTACGAGAAACCTCTTGAGTTACACCATATTCCATCATTGGTGTTGATACTTCATTAGAGGTTAACTTTTTAAGCTCAGTTCCCCCACCAAAATATTCATTTTCTAAAAACACAGCATGTCTAGTTTCAACAATTTTAGGGCCCTAACCATGACAGTAAAATCTAAAACCTTTTTATCTTTCAGGATAGCCAATGAAATTACAACTTATGGTTTTAGAATCCAATTTCTTTATTTGGGGGTTAAAAATTTTAGCTTCAGCTAGACATCCCCATTCATGTAAATAATTCAAAGTCAATTTCCTTCCCACCCATAACTCATAAGGAGTTTTGGGTACAGCCTTACTAGGAACACGATTGAGAATGTGAACAGCAGTTTTCAATGCTTCACCCCACAAAAATTTAGGCAAGGTTGAGTTACTCATCATACTTCTCACCATGTCAATTAAAGTATGATTTCGTCGCTCTGCTACACCATTTTGCTCTGGTGTTCCAGGCATTGTGTAGTTTGCAATGATGTCATGCTCTCTTAAAAATAAGGCAAAAACACTAAGATGTTGACCTGATTCGGTGAACCTACCATAATATTCACCATCTCTATCAAATCTTACACTTTTAATTCGCCGATTGAGTTGATTTTCAACTTCAGCTTTATAAATCTTAAAAACATCTAATGCTTCATATTTTTCACGAATAAGATACACATAAGAATACCTTGAAAAGTCATCAATAAAACTAATAAAGTACTTATGTCCATTGATAGTTAGAATTGAATAAGATCCCCAAATGTCAGAATGAATACATTCTAACAATTCAGTAGCCCTTGAGGCACCCTTTTTCTTAACCTTAGTGTATTTTCCCTTTATGCATTCAACACAACTAGTAAAATTAGAAAAATCAAGTGAAGTCAAAATTTCATCTTTAATAAGACGTTCCATCCTTTCTCTTGAAATGTGACCCAATCGCTTATACCACAATATGGATGAATTTTCATTCACTTGATTTCGCTTTTTAGAGAATTCATACACATGATAAGATAAAAGAGACTGTGAATATTTGCAATCTAAATTCAATGAATAAAGATTACCATGTAAAGTGTCAGAGCTAACCAAACAAGAATTATAGCACAAGAAAACTCCATTATTTCCAAACTTTAATTCATAACCATAAGAATCAAGTCTTGGAACTGAAATTAGGTTTCTAGTAAAAATAGGAACATAAACTGTATCTACTAAATCCATAATGAAACCAGTATCCAAAATTAAACGAAGAATGACAATAGCCTCAATTTCCACTTCTGTTCCATTTCCCAAAGTAATGATTCGCTCTCCTTTACTTAGTCTCTTGCTTGTAAGGTATCTCTGCAATGAATTCGTTATGTGAATGATTGCACTAGTGTCAATCCACCAAGAGTTTGGTGGTATATCAACTAAATAAGATTCATATGACACTAAGCATTGATTTTTACCTTTTTTTTCCAACCAAGCCTTAAAGCCAGAACAATATCTTCTTTTGTGACCTTTCTTGTGGCAAAAATGACATTGTATCTTATTTTCATCCTTTTGCCCATTGTGAGATACATCATTGCCTTGCTTTTTTTTCTTACCTTTAGCTTTCTTAAAGGATTTTTTTATTTGGACCAATAGTGAGGTGAGCCATATCGGGTTTTTCCACTTTAAGTCTCTCTTCTTCTTGAACACACATGGCAATTAGTTCACTCATTTTCCACTTATCCTTCTGAGTATTATAATTAATTTTGAAATGACCAAATTGTGAAGGAAGGGAAGTCATTATGAAGTGAACAAGAAAACCTTTAGAAATTGTCATGTCTATTCCTTTTAATTGAGAAGCCATGTCACTCATCTTCATGATGTGCTCACGTACACCACTATGACCATCATATTTCATTGTTATCATTTTGATCATAAGAGTACTTGCCAAGGACTTGGAAGTTCCTAAGAATTGCTCTTCAACTGATTTAATATAGCTCATTGCATTATCTGAATCTGGGATTGCTCCACGAATTGCAGGAGTGATTGAACCTTTCATAATCATTAGACTCATGCGATTAAAGCGTTCTCACTTTTCATATAAAGCCTTTTGTTCATTAGTACTTTCAGAAGTATGCTTTGTGGGTGTAGGCTCTCTTAAGGCATAGTCCAAATCCACGCAACCAAGAACAATTCCAATTTGTTCCTTCCATTTTTTAAAATTTGCCCCACTTAATTGTTCAATACCAGACAAATAGCCTGTAATAGCAGTAGGATTCATTGCTGCAAAATAAAATTTAATTCAAAAGGAAAATTATTTTATATCATGACAATATTTAACACCACACTTTACAATAATCTAACTACAACAAACATTAAGTTATATATCACATTAATCATAAACATAAGAGATCATATCATTGTTCTTTCATTGGACCGAACTACAATCATATAATTCAAAAGTACATTATTATAATCCTTCCGTTGGGTTGAATTATAATAATTCATAAATCATATAGATATGGCATAATTATTAAAATAAAAGTATTGAAACATAAAGAAGTTTAATACCGTTGGGTAAAAATTTCATCAACATTTTATTATTAAACTCTTGTCATATAATCAAATATGGTGATGATCCTCCGTTAGGTTGATCAACACTTGTTTCATAAGTTGAACAACACACACATACACACACACACACACACACACACACACACATATATATATATATATATATGACCATCTTCAAACAAACAAGTAAATAAACATACATACTAGAAAAGTTATTTCTTGATATTTCCATAATCACACATTTAAATTACTAATCATATTTTTGCAACTTTCATAAAATCATGCAATAGATATGATTGAAATCATGAAACATTGAAAACGTGTGTTACTGCATCATTCATATGTATCACATCATATATATTTTAGTTGTCTATAAGATCAAACAATAATCAAAAAACGAAAAAATATGTTTTATGATCCAAAATCGATTGGCTCTGATACCAATTGTTAACCAAACTTCTATAAACTTTATGCGGAAATAATTATTTTAAAAAACAATTTTGGATGCATAAAACAAAATAAATGTAAATACTAAGATAATGATCATATTTTTACCTTGATCCATGAAGTGAGACTGAGTCACCTTGTGAATTGTATTGTCAAGGTCTTCAACTCACTACTCTCATATAGTGATGGGTCACTTGTGTGGTGTATGTTGTTGAAAATAAAACAACAAAAAGACATAAGAATGAGAGTGTGGCTTGAGACTTCAACTTATAAAAAATTGTACATCTCTTAGTCTTCCCATCAAAGACTATATAGGAGTTATACTCATTATTTACACCCATTATGTACAAATTAATGGGTAATGGTGGGTTATGAACTTGAATTCATCTCTATAATTGCATAGGTTATACTTTTCCATTTTCCTCCATTACTCATAAACATGATATACCAAATAAATTTCATAATGATAGGGTTACAAAAGTTGTAACACCACATTCATATGAGTTAAATTTTCTAACTCCCCATTTATAATTTGAGTCTTCTATACATAAGACCCTTGGATGCCCAATCAATTGATTCACCTATCTATCAATTGATACCCTTAAATAATATTTACACAAATGTACTTATATATGATCACACATTATAGAAAAAAAGTTAACAAATAATTGATTCACTATTAATATTATTGATTTTTATATTTTAGGTCTAACAGAATCTTCTTTTCATTGATTGCATATTAAGTTGACATGTTTTCAATGCACCAACATTTTAGTTGACTTTTTTTACATGTGCGTTTGTAACTTAACCTTCACCCAAAAGATAGCTACATACTTTTTATTTGAAAATAATTATTTACTTATTTGAAGTTACTAATTATTATTTTTAAAAAATGAAAAAACATTAATGGTAAGTACCAAAAAGAACTCAATACTTTAAAGGGTCAAAATTTAACAATCAAGAATGAATTTCTCGACTAATTTACTTGATAAGTAGGTTTACTTGATAAGGAGATGTTAATAATATTTTCAAAATCAAATCAATTAGTGAATTAGAAAATATATTAGTTTACGGTTCAATAGTCGGACTATGGTTGAATAATAATCAAATCAGTTATATTATAAATATATAATTTATATATTATATAAAATTTAAAATATACAATTAAAAATTTAATAATATTTGACTTTTTATATTTAATATGTTAAATTAAATCATAAAGATAAGTATAAATATATTAATATTTTAAATTTTATTAAATATAATATGTATAATATTTAAGTTCGGAGCATAGCGCGGCGGCCGATATTTGGGCTCTAGGATGTGCGGTGGTGGAGATGGCGAGTGGGAAGCCAGCGTGGCAGTGCCAGCCGAGGACTGATGCGAATGCGTTGTTGTTTAGGATTTGGGGCGTGAAAGCATCGCCGGAGATTCCATCGGAGTTGTCTGAGGAGGGAAAAGATTTTCTTGAAAAGTGTTTCTTGCTTGATCCGAGAAAGAGATGGACGGCGGAGATGCTTCTTGATCATCCGTTCGTCGCCGGTACCGATGTGACTGTTCCATTGAAACAGTCCGACGAAGCCTCCACTTCCCCAAGAGGTCCTTTCGATTTTCCGGAATGGGCCTCCGATCACGCCCCTTCACCGACGCCGGATTCTGAGGCCTGCTTTGACAGAGACCTCAATTCATCATCTCACTCCCGGACATCTCCCGCGGACCGAATCCGGCAACTGGTGACCGATCAGACGCCCAATTGGTCAGTTTCGGAGAGTTGGTTCACCGTCAGGTAATCATCGGCGAAGGTTCAGAGATTTTGGAAGATTTTTTTCATCAAATCCAACGGTCCTGATCTTCACTTATTGGATTCATTATTTTGTACATAACTAGGATACACACCAATATTATCTCAATCCGCATGGCCTCAAGTAGTTTGAACGCTTCTGATTGGCCAGACAAAGCGGCCTGAGTGTACAGGAGATTTTTCCCCGAAAGGAATAAAATTTATTACGATAATATTTCATTCATCATTATATTTTTTCTCATCATTTATTCATTAATAGTAATAATTAATCTCAATGAATCAATACTATATATTAATATTATTTTATATTATGTTATACACATTTTTAATTATTTTGTTCAGCTAAAATTTTAATTCTTTAATCAAAATATTTTATTGTAAAAAAAAAATGGAATAAGACTAAATGTTCATGATGCTTTTGATGACATCCATGCCTTGTAAGTACAATGACATCCATGCTTGTGATGACAATTTTGGTTGCCATATCCATTTGCAGCCTGCTTTGAAATCTGGGTTCGGAATTAGAATCCAAGTTAAGATTCTACAATTTGATCCATAGCTACAAGCTTCTATCATTAAGCTTATGGCTTGGAAGACCACCCTTTACAGCAAAGCTATGTGGTAACTAAGAATTAAAAAAAGAATTCAAATTGTGAATAATTTGTTTTCTTTAAATGTGGTAACTAACAAGCCTTCATGGCAAGGTGCTCCATTAAAAATTTGCACTTGTATATGAAAACAAATGATCCATTTACGGAAAAAGGTTTCTAACTTATAGTCATCGGATTATGCATCAATATATCATGGAGATAGAATGGTCTTTAGAAGCTCCTTCGAATTATCATCTAACAACATACATGATATAATAGTATTAAAGAAATAATAATCATGGTTCAAAGTCGTGGAGGCTCTTGAGACATATCAACATCTCACTTAATATCGGATGATATGTAAAATAAGAAAAGTAAAAATTTTAAAAATAATAAAATATTATAATAATTATTATAAATAAATAAATAAGATTAAATAAGCTTAAAAATTAATAAAATAAAATATTATGAAAATTGTTTTCTCTTATAATGAAAATTTTCATTAATTGCATATTAAGTTGAAATGTTTTTAATGCTCCAACATTTTAGTCAACTTTTTTCTACACGTGCATTTGTGAATTAACCTTTGCCCAAAGGATAGCTACACAACTTTATATTTGTCTATTACCAAAAAGAACTTAAGGTCTTAAAATGATCAAAGTTTGCGAGCCAAGAACGGATTTGATGATTAATTTACCTTGCAAGAAGTTGTTAGGCACCCCATTAGGTCCAAAAAAAAGTCTTTTGATCTTTGCTAAGTTAAATGAAACAATTTTAATACTTAATTAATTAATTAATTGATAATAGAAAATAAAAATAAATAATAATAATAATAATAATAAAATAAATTTTGATTATATTATGTGAATGAATAATAATAATAATAATAAAAAGTTTTAAGAATTGATATTATTAATATTAACTTATAAAAAATCATTTGTAAAAACAATTTTGATTATATTAATCTCAATGAATCAATTGCATCCAAATTTACAATAATTATTAATCTTATTCATATATAATCACAGTTGTATCCATTGACTTTCAACTCAGACAAGTCAATACTTCAATACTCTGCATACATCTAAATTATAGTTCCACTTCCACTACAAATTCGATATAAAAATAAAAGACAATAGAGCATGGCTTTAACTTTCCTTGATTGGGATTCTTCTTTTTCAATATGAATAAGCCTAGAGCGGGTTCTCTCCCCTCTCAGAAAAGAGCTCATCCAAAGATCCGACAGCCCTCATCTACACATGTGCATTATCTTTTCTTTTAGACCAGACCACCATTCTCTGATTGTCCAAATGACCCAGAAGTCGAAGAGATCCAGAAAACACAAAATAACCATTATGAGCCATGAGGAGATTCTTCTAACCATGCCTGGAATCGTACCTCTCCAATTTTGAAAATATTCCAATATAAAGCAAAGGAAAAGGCAAGAGCAGAGGATGCAAGTGAGGAATGAAAGGGCAGAGGAATGTGGTAAAACAGCGTACAAGCCGGTTGCGAAAGCGATGGCCATTGCTCCCATGCCAATCACGGTCAAAATAAAGGCCCAAACCAAGTGCTTTGCAAGGAACTCCTCCCCATTACGCATGGTCATAAAAAAGTGAAGAAATACAGCGCATAGTGAGAAGATCATGGCTATGGTATCCGTCACAACAAATGCTCCGAAAGCTGCTTTCTTCGATAAAATTGCCTTGCCATCATCACCATCGTAACCACCGGGCAAAGTGAAACCCGCATCATAAGTTACTGTTGTTATAAGCGCAGAAACTATCAAATGGTTTTTGCCTTGTTCTCATAATGCAGAGGTGCGTTTCTCATTGTCCTCCTTGCTTTTTATGTTGCCCATTAATTTGTCAAATATATCCTGAAATTGAATAAGAGGAACATTGCAATTTAATTCAACTGATGAATCAATTTTTGTCACATCCAGTCACCCATTGCTGGGTAAACAAGCCATTGAAAATCTGATAGGCATGAAAAATGCGTATCCAACTTAAATACAATAGCAAATCAAGCTTATTTATTCCAAAAGCTTGAGGTTAATGGAGTTATTTGTTTGCTCTAAACCTTCCTAATAAAAATCGTATGATGAGTACCAATTTACTTCAATTTCGACACCAATATAAATTATTATATAAATCCAATGAATTTATTTTTAACTCATTGATGTTTTACAATTATATATCTTTTGACAAGAAAGATAAACAAGAGTCCTACTAATGATAATAAATTCTGGTGTCGGGATCTTTTTCCCGACACGAGTCAATTGGCTTCAGATGAAAGGATAGTAAATTTAGGTTCAAGGAATCCAAACATACTTAAACGTAACAAATATATCTTTTCATTCAAATGAGCACATGCAGATTGAGACGAGCATTTTCCAAAATACATATAACTGAAGTTATGTGGGAGCCTTACCCTTTCCCCTGTACCGTTTTCCTCGTGCCTCAAAATTATGTCGTAGGCTGTCAACGAGTTATCCTCGTACTTTCCGCTTTTTTTCTCTCTCTCCCTTTTCTTAGCTTCCGAAGATTGGGTTTCAAGCATAACCCACTCGAACATCTCTTGAATCTGATCCTAAAATTGGATGAGAGGGAGATTAAAATTTAATTCAATTGATGAATCCATTTTTTTCACATACAGTCATTGCTGGGTAAACAACTGAATGTGATAAATCCATCAAACGTAACCAACCTTTAATTAAATACATCACATCAAGATTATTTATTCCAAGAGATATGGGCCGGGGTTAATCAAGTCATTTGTTTGTTCTAAAAATTCTTAATAAAAATAGTTTATATGATGAGTGCCAATTTATTTAAATTTTTAGTTTTACCATATTTTTTCATATGGGAGGTATAGGTAATAATTCCATGAGGATAAAATAAAAAAGACAAAATAAAATTTTATCGACTCTTTATTCTATTCACCTTCTACTACTTTAAAATGTGATAAAAATAATTAAAATGTGGAAAAGCAAAAATATTTTCTTGATGTTATATTTGGTTCTTGAGAAATCTTAATACTATTTTGGTCATGGAAAATAAATAAATAAATAAAAATAAAAACAAAAACAAATGATAAAGCTATGTTTATTTCCAAAAAATATAAGAAAAAATATGAGGAGAAGAAAAATATAAAGAGATAAACAAATTCTTAGTGTTTTTCATGAATCAAATATAGTCCAAGAAGAATCCATAGAAATAATAAAATATTTTCCTTAGAAAGAGTGGAAAAAGTTTGGAGAGAGTACATTTCTCAGCAATTTAATTTTTTTTAAAACTTTTTTTATGAATAATGTAATGAGACAAAATCTTATAAATTGCTCTCATCTTTTTATTTTCTTTGTTTTTTTTCCTTTTTCTTTTCCTCAAATTAATCTTAAACTACATTTGATTTTGAAAAGTAATGGACAAAAATATTTTTTTTAAAATAGTTTTCTTTTTTTTCACATTTGGATACAAGCCAAAAATAATAAGAAAAAAATTACTAAATAAAATATATTAATGATTTTTCTTCCCATTTTCCTTCTTTTTTATGAAAAAAAAAAAAGTTTATGCTAAGTACATCCCTCTTAAATTTAAATTTCTTTTGCTTAATTTCTCTCAATGAACAATGAAAAGAAATAAACATTTTATAAGTTTTTTCCTCTATTTCCTTCTTTTCCTTTTCTCTATGATCCTTTCCTGAAACTTTGGAGAGAAGAAATAAACTAATGCTATGGTGATGGATCTTACTCCCAACATGAGTCGATTGGCCATGGATGAAAGGATGGTAAGTTTAGGTTGAAGGAAACCAAACATAATAAAAATAACAAAATATAACACAACTCAAGGAAATGAGAAACACGGTAAATTAAACTAGCATTTGCCAGTAAACATATAATTGAAGTTATGTGGGAGCCTTACCTTTTTCCCGGAAATGTCCTCTTTGGCCCTCAAAATTATGTCATAAGCTGTCAAGTCTTCATTGTTGTACGCCTTCTTATCCACCTTGAGCGTGAATACAAACCAAAAATCTAAAATTTGATTAAGAGAGAGCAGGTGGATGGGTGTGTTTCCTTGAGCATTTTTCTCATTGATAAGTCCTCTCAACCTTAACCAATAATTGTCAAAGTAATCACTAGGTTTAAAATCATCGTCTCCCTCTTTCATCATAGCAAAGTGAAAAACATTATTGCCCTCGTCATCAACCTGCTCCCGACAACCAGGAGAGTGAGATAGGATCTCCCCTACTATTTCTGTATGATGGTGGAAAGATGCAATATGAAGGGCAGTCTTCTTCCCATCTTTGCTCCTAAGGTAGGCTACACTCTTTTCTGATTTTTCTAGCAATAGCTTCACTATTTCTAGATCACAACCTCTCTCTGCAGCACAGTGAAGTGGAGACCATCCATTCTTATCTACTTCTTTGGTGAGGTCTGGCTTCCATTCCAGTATTGTCTTTGTCATTTCTGATTAATAGAGAAAGGAAAAAAAGTTCAAGAAAATTAAGCAAATGAACAAAATAAACAAAGGCGTGCATTTTCCTTTTTAATCTACATATACGAAAACAACATAATCATTAGTATTGTGTGCATACTACCGTAGATATTGCATATTACAGTTGCGTGCAAGGCTGTTCTACCCATGAAACCAACGTAAGGGGGTGAAGTACCAGTTTCCTTACTTGTGTCTATGATTAGTTTCACAAAGTGTGCATGTCCTCTCTCCGCAGCCATGTAAAGAGGAGTGGTACCTGAATCATTAGCACCATAGGTAAAATCAGAGTCCTCCTTAATCAATAACTTCACCACCTCATAATTCCCATATCGCACTGCCTCATGCAAGGCTGTGTCTTTCCCCTTATTTTCCATCCTCAGCATAACCTTATGTGGTCCAGGCCCAGTTTCAATATCTAGGGTAGGTTCTCTTGCAGCATTTATAAGAGCTTCCACGACCTTCAAATGCCCTTCCCTTGCTGCAAGGTGAAGGGGAGTGTCCTCATTCAAATTAGGGCGTTGCAGTAGAGATGAAGATGAACGCAAATCAAGGATCCAATTCACACACTCTATTTTACTGAATTCACTTGCAATATGGAGTATTGTGTTATGCTTTGGGCTTAATTGGGCATGAAATTCGGACTCTGGAATTTTCTTCAGAACTTCAATGTTGCCCTTCGCTGCTGCCTCATACACAGAGTCATCCATGACTGGGATGTCAGTTTGGCTGCCATCTCCATCTTGAGCTGCAACCTAATTCAAATCAGAACACAAGTTAATTCAGTAATTCTGCACCGTTGTTAGAAGCACCCAGGAAATTTGAGTGAAGATGTAAAGAAAAGAAGAAAAGTAGAAGAAACAATTGAAAATAAAAAACAGTATGAAAATTAATGAATTATATTTCTACTTGCTTCAAACTCATTTAAGTTATTTTAACTATTTTGTATAAAGGTTAAATAAATTAAAAATAAATAATTTTTTAATTATATTTAATTTTTTCATAATAAAACCATATATGATAAAATAATTTTGTTTAATATTTTATTTTATTTTATTGTTTTCTTCCTACTTTTGGAAACCAAACATAGCCTAAGTATTTATTAGATCTTTCAATCCTCCCAAATAAAAGTGAATTCAACTAAAGTGAAGTGAACGGAAGTGATCTATTATGTCATTATATTGTTAACAATGATAAGAAAAAAATGCCTTCCTAGAATAGAGATGGTAAAAAATAATAAAGCACTTAAAAAGAGTTCAGGATGAAAGATAAGAAATCTAATTGAGTTGAACCCAAATATTATCCATCATACTTGCCATTAAATAAGCAACAAAAACTCAAATAAACTCCTAAATATATTATCCAACAACCCATTAATATAAAGCTGTAGTCAGAGCCCTTTAATCCAACAACACATTCCAATCTTACAAATTAGTAGGAAACATATATATGTTACTTTATTTGACTGAATCTAAAAATTCAATACATTGTAACTAATCAATAATGGAAGTACCAGGCTTGTGCTTTGATATTTTGTTTGCAAAGTGTCCCATGCTTCCTTAGACTTCGTTGCCTTTGAAATTTGAGGAAAAATACTCTCTGCGATTGTTTGTTGAATAAAAAACAATGCCTTGGCATCATTCTTTCGTACATCTCTCATAGCATCTCTTGGAATTTCCTCTTCTACATAACCCTTATCCACAAGCTCCCACAGATCTTCGGAGATAAAAAGAGTCCTCATCTTTATGCTCCAAGTATCATATCCATTTCCCTCAAAAAATGGGATGGTAGGTTGGATTGAGATAACCATCTGATCAACTTCACTATGATACCAGATGATAATCCAAAGAAGATGTGTTTTCTACAACTGCAAGGAAGATAGAAGTTAAAAAATAACAAAGCACTTCAAAGAATCGTTGAGATAAATGAAAGAAGTCTTACAGAGATGATCTAAAATTTTATTCATTAGATTTGCCATTAAATAAAGTGCCTCTTAGGTATAGCTTAGAAGGTGGTCCCCTCTCCGACACAATATTCGTCACCGATTATCGGTCGACGGAAATTTCGGTAATTTTCGAAAATATCGCCGATATTTCGGTATTTATCGGTATTTTTACCGATTTTTCAGGAAATTTCCCGATATTTCCTACCAGCCCGCGCACAGGATACAAAATCTGTCCAATTTTTTTTTTTTTAAAAAAAAAACATAAGATGCTATTTGGTAATCTGATCATGATTTGCAGGCAAAGGTTGTGTTTTTCAGCCTGGCTCAAAAATCGTGGATTTAGGGTTCGTGAAATTTAAATCGAATGGCACAAAAGCAAAAAGACCCCTAGAACAGATCCAGAAAACACAGGGAGCAACAAAAAAAGCAATGTTTTCGGTTTTCCTTGGGGGTTTTGCATGGATTTTCTCTGAAATCAAACGAGGATGAATTTTCCCGGAAATCGAATGGGGATGGATTTTCTTGGGAATCAAACGGGGGTTGAAAAAAAAAAATAATAATAACATTATTAGATTAGTACCTGCGAGGATTGAGAGTGGAAGAGGAAAATAGGGCCATTTTAGGGATTCTTTCGACTGGAGGGCAACTTCAGAAAAGGGCTTCTTGATGCCCGAGAGTGAGAGAAGTGAGTGGCCCTTTTGATTTTTAGATTTAGTTGAGATTTAAAGAAAAAAAAAAAAAACCAAATCATGAGAACAATTTTCCCCTCTCTATAAATAATTATTAATTATCCATCTTTATTTTGATTAAATCACTACCATTGATTGAAATTTCAGTTTTTATACATGATATTTTATATATTAAAATTAATTTGATACGAAAAATTATTAATAATTTTACTTATTTAAATAAATTAATATTAATAGAAAAATTTGTTACCACATATTTTTAATAAAATTTTAAAAATTAAATTTCAAATAAAATATTTTATATAAATTAATTTAATTTTTCATTTGAAATATAATAAAATATGTTTTAATAAAAGTGTTTTAAAATATTTAAAATAAATATTGTCTTTAAGAAGATAGGCTCACTTCATCTAATAATACAATAAAACCAAGTTGATCTTCATTTTGATACTAAAATTATTACAATGTCGTATGTATTATATTTATATATAAATTATTTTTATTTAATAAAATCAAATATTTCTTAACTCAATTATAATTTTATACACTTTCAAAATTCATATTTATTATTCTTAAAATTCAAATATCGAATTTATCGATATATCTCTATCTATCAATGTTTTTCTTCTTGATCATATTTATATCAATTACACTTATAAAATAACTTTAAAATAAAATAACTTTCCCTTTCCTTTATCTCTTCTTTCTTTATTTTTTCTTTTATCTGAAAAAAAAATAGAACAAAAAAATTAAAATCAATAAATTATTTATTGCAATTGATGGGTGTGTGGTGGATAAAGTTTGGATATTTAAAGCTTATGAATTGTTTGATGAAAGGATGATGGCATCTTTGAATTACTTGGCTACTTTGAAAATGACATATGTACATTTCTTGAATTAATTTAATAAATGTGACGCATATTCTATTCTAAAAAAAAAAAATGAATGCTAATCATAGCAGGGTTAAATAAAAATAATAATAGATTTCATTTTTTTATATCACATATAAAATCATTTGTAATCAAGCATTTTTCCACACTCTAATTCAAGAGCTTAAATTTAACAATATATTTTCGCACCATAGATTTTGCGCTTGATATGTCGGTATCATATCATTCTCCTCCATAAATTTAATAATTTAGATTCAATTGAATTCATTTTTCAAATAATAAGAATATGTTTCATTTTTTAAAAAAATTTAAAGAAATAAGAAAATAATATTAAGGAATGAGATTTTCTTATATTTAAATACAAAAAAAAAATTGAGGAAATAAAGGACCAAACAAAAGATGATGAAAGATGATAATAAATTTCATTTTCCTATTTTCCTTCTTCATATTTTAATTTTTTGTCTCTTTCAATTTCGTTCTTTTTCTTCAAATTAAGATAAAAGGCATCATTTTTCCTAAAATTCATTATTTAAAATTTTATTTTTCTTTTATGTTTTTAAAGTCCGAAAAAGTCTAAGGTACCAAATTGACACCTATTGAAGTTTAAATCCAAGTCATTCAATGTTTATGATAAAATTTGGACCGTTGAATAAAGATGCAAATGGGAATGAGGTCAAGGTACAAAGTACTAAAATCATATTTGAGGTACATGTATAACATGATAAAACTTAAATTACATATATGACACGGCCTAATTAGTTCCATTTTGCCTATCCATGTGCAAGATTAGTATAAAATATGGAGGATGCATTTAATTGATGAATAAAAATATTAAATAAGGTAATTTAAGTTTGATTGGTTGAATAGGACAAAATAAGACATAACATATCTCTCAGATATTATATCCAATCAAATCTTAATATATTATATCTAAAGTGATAATGGTATTTTAGATATTATATCCAACATAATATTTTATTGCATGTTTATATTTAATTTATGAAAGGAATAAAAAAAAATATAATAGAATTTTTATTACATCTCAACATCCTTTTTTTAAAATAAAAAATATATTGCATTCCTATTAAAAAAAAACATATAAAAAAACTTTCTTATGTTTAGTACTATTTGAAAATCATTTGATAATTTATAATTTCATCTCTATTTCGACATAATTCTTGGTGTTTTTTTCAAATAAAAAAAATAGTAAGAACTTCTATAAAAAAAAAAAAAAATAGATCCTCTTATACAAAAAGTGTAGACCAAGTTTATATTTTTTAAAATAACTTTCAAAAAATTTTAAATTTAAGATATTAAAGTTTTAAAAATTCTTCTATTTTATATAGAAAGTTATTACCATTTTCTATTTTGGAAACTAGAAAACATGAAATATATAAATGAAAATTTAGTAAGTAATTTTTTTATTTCTTTATTAATAACATTTGTGTTTAAAATATTTAAAGTTTATAAATAAAAAACATTGCATTATTCTATTAAATATATAAAAGTATTTTATTTATATTGAATAATGTTATATATTAATATTATTTTATGTTATGTTATACACAATTTTTAAATTCTTTTTATCAGCTAAAATTTTAAAATTTTAATTTTAAAAATGATAATATAAATAAAAATAAAATAAGACTAAATTTGCATGATGCTTGTGATGACATCCATGCCTTGTAAGTACAATGACATCCATGCTTATGATGACAGTTTTGGCTGTCATCTCCAAGTTAAGAGTCTACAATTTGATCCATTTCTACGTACGTCTATCATTAAAAGCCTATGGTTTGGAAAACCACCCTTCACTCCAAGGTTCTGTGGTGGAGGGGGTTGCATATGTCATTTCCCTTGTCTCTTCTTTAATTTCTATTTTTTTTAATAAAAATAATAATAATAATAATAATAATACATTTCCTTGGTTGGACGATGACCTTGGATAAGATACAGACAAACTTATGTTTGATGTGTTGATAGTCTTTTGATATTATATTTGACCACCCTTCACCGCAAGGTTGTGTGGTGGAGGGGATTGCATATGTCCCTTTCCCTTGTCTCTTCTTTAATTACTATTTTTTTTAATAATAATAATAATAATAATAATGCATTTCTTTGGTTGGACGATGATCTTGGATAAGATACAGACAAACTTATGTTTGGTGTGTTGATAGTCTTTTGATATTATATTTGACCACCCTTCACTGCAAGGTTGTGTGGTGGAGGGGGTTGCATATGTCCCTTTCCCTTGTCTCTTCTTTAATTACTATTTTTTTTTAATACTAATAATAATAATAATAATAATAATAATAATAATAATAATAATGCATTTCCTTGTTGGATGATGACCTTGGATAAGATACGGACAAACTTATGTTTGATGTGTTGATAGGCTTTTGATATTATATTTGACAAAAGTGATATATATCTATGATATTATATTTGAACGGCTATGGAAATTTCTCCTGTCTATTTTGGTAGCCCATGTACTAGAACAGTGTAAATGTCGGATAAAGTTGAAATATGTTGGACTATGGTGGAGAGGATGTGCTCCAGTCTTCTCGTCTCTTCTTTAATTTTTTTTTTCTTTTTTATATGTCTTTTCCTTTATATTAATTGAGTGGTTATTGGAAATGTTTTGCTCAATCCATCGTCAGGCCAATGTTGGTGCAATAACTATATAAACAAACTTTAAATAATAAAGAATATAAAAGCAAAAAATTCGTATTTGTTGTTTAATAAATTTTTATTTCTTTTTTATAGGATTTTATATTTAAATAATTTTTTATTCATGCAATTAAAAAATATATATTATATAAAAAGCACAATCATAGGAAAAAAAAAATACAATTAATAAGATGAATTTCATATTCTTTCCATACTCTTTTGAAAGAATATGAAAATTCTAACAAATAATAACTAAAAAAATTTTATGTTAATTTATATAAAAATTTTACAAAGGATCACTTACATTTAAATGATAAATCAAACTATCATTTTTAAAATATTTTTTTCAAAGATGATTTATGGTTAGCAAAATAATATTTGAAATTAAGGATTTTAAATTTTTTGAGAAATACCATTACAAAAAATTATTAATGCTAATGATTTCTCTTTTTGCATTACCTCCAAGATAACCATATCCTCCTTTCTTGTTGATTGGATCCCTTCAAAAGAAATTCAAGTAACTTTTTATACTTATACCTTTTTGGGTTCCTAAGGTTATCATTTCTAAAAAATTGTATTGATGTTTTTATATCAACCAAAACGTACTTTGGATTATGATTTTAGTAATATATTACATAAAAAGTTATTAAAAAATAATTTTTTTAAAGTACTTATCATGGACCAATTTAAGAATTATTTCAAATAATTTTTAAAATTTTTAAAACTTCGTGAAAAAACAATTAGATCCCATCGTGTTTTTGGAGACTTATATTTAAAATATTGTTTTTAAGTTATATATATATATATATATATATATATATATATATATATATATTCTAGTTAAAAAAAGAAAAAAAGAAAAACCTTGTTTGCATAAATTATTTTTAAAAATATTTTTATTTTTATTTAAAATATTTAAATTAAATTTATATAATATTAATTAAATTCAATTTAAGTCTTATTAAAAATGAAAAATGGTTTTATAATTACAAACAAAATAAAAAATAAATATTTTTTGGTAAAATATTAATACTAATATTATAATAAAATAATTTTAGTTTATTAACAAGTCTATAATTTTTTAAAAATAACTTAGAACTAAAAAATATTAGTATTATTATATATGCACCTATATACAAAAAGAGAGTCAACTTATCTGTTGAGTTTCTTACCATTAGTTTTAGATGAGACAATACTTGCAAATACCCAAAGCGGCCCTACTTTTGAGAAAATATACAAAGTTTCGATTGGACCAACTAGTCTGACCGATCCAACCATTGACCAAAGCTTGGTTCGGTTCAGTCTATAGCCTTTGGGCTGAAGTACACATTGAACTAGTTTTGAACCACTGGTTCTAGGTTGGCCTTTTTTACTTCTCAACAAAAGGTTGGGTGGAAGCCCAACCCAATTGATAAGACCAGGACAAGGCTTGTCTTCACCCAACCCAATTGATAAGACCAGGACAAGGCTTGTCTTGAGCCCTCTTGCGTGCTTATTATATCATGAAATGGACAGTTAAGGGCATTCTCATCCTTATCAACTTGGAATGTGGGATGAGTTTTAAAAAATCCATAAGCCATTGACCCTCAATTCACATGTTAGGACTATGACCACTTTACTACAAATGGTTGATATTTAAAATTTCAAAATAACTTAATTAACATAATTATTTTAAATTTTTTTAATATAAGAAAAATAATATAATATAAATAAAATAAATTATAAATAAAAGAATTTTCTTCTATTTTAATATATTTCTTTACATTTGAATATTATACATATTTATTTATAAAATTTAAAATATAAATACATTTATATTTATTCATGATTTAAGTTTAGTAATATCAAAGATGTAAAATAAATATTATTATTTTTTAATTTCTTTATAATAAAATTTTTTAATTTTTTTAATATATAAATTATATATTTATGACATCATCGGTTTAAACTCGGTTCAATGGCCGATTGGACCACTAAACTATAAACTCGTAATTTTTTCGATTCAATAAATGATCCAATTCCAAAACATTGTTCTCGAGCATGCCTCTGCTCATTTGGTTCAACTTTATTTCTCTTTCTACTACCACCATAACAAACTCATCAAGGGTTTCTATATCTAGAGTCTTAACAGTAATTGCTTTATGGTAAACAGGGTGTGCCTTTGAGTCATCTCTGGAGACTTTTGGATGTGGATTGGGTTTTTCCACATGAATTTGATGCTACCTGGGAGTAACTCTGCAGGAAGGGTTGTGACAGCTTTCTATGTAAGATGAGTGTGTGACTAAAACAAAGAGTAACATGAAGAGACTCATTCTGATGTTGATTTCTAATGTAAATTGTTTCGAGTTGGATTTTGAGCTTTTGGGCAATCTAGAAAACAAGACCCACATCATCCAGACCAATGTCCTTGTAAATGGTGTAGGGAAGAGGGAGCAAAGGATAAAGCCATGGTTTGACCCCACTCCAGACTTCCATTCCTAAAAAATCCTTTGGCACACACACAACATGAGTGCATGTTATGTGAGAGTTGGTTTTAAAATCCACAACCGGTATAAGGGAGGGCCTTTTATCAACCATGAATTTCATACTGAAACTGTTGACATTGCATGCATCTAAAGGACAATTTGAGGGAAGTAATAGTGTTACAAAGAGGAGTCAAATCCCAAAAACTTCAATAAACTTGCACCTCTAAAATGCATACCCTATCTGACACAACCTCCTTCCCCTTGCCATTCCTGCAAACCTGTTTCAAGAAAGAAATCACGACCTTCTTTGCAATAAAGAAGGAAAAAAAAAAAACAGAAAGAAAGAAAAGAAAAGAAGGCCAACAATGATAACAACAAAGAACACTAGAACACTTCATCTGGCACTTACCTTTGGTATTCTATCCCCAAAACCTATGATTTCTTGTTTGTAGGCCCATGGAACCCAGAGTATATTGATATACACAGTCTGGGACTTGTCAATGCTCCCAAATCCAAATGCAATTTCTTCCTTCAAAGTATATTGACCGCTGACAGAAGTTAAACAAGTGCCTCAATGTTTGATTCTTGAATAGCTCAAATCTTTAGTTCAAACTTACATTTTAATCACTTTGCCCATTTTAATTCCCATTTCCTCAATTTTTAGAGGGATGCTATGAGAAAATCATGTAGAAGTTCTAGATCGGAATCCCTGAAATTGAAATCTAAAGAAACCAATTCTCAAAGAATTTGGCATCCTTTTACAACAGCTCAGAGACAACTTCTACTACATGCAAAAGGAAGACGAAAATACATATAACTGAAGTTTTGTGGGAGCCCTTACCTTTTCCCCTGCCCTCAAAATCATGTTGTAGGGTGTCAAGGACTCTCTCCTTTTTCTCTCTCTCTCCTTCATCTTCTCCCAAAGCTTAGATTCAGTTTCAGGCATAGCACACTCGAACTGGTCTAGAATCTGATTCTGAAATTGGTGATCCAGAAATTGGATGAGAGGAAGATTAAAATTTAATTCAATTGATGAATCCATTTTTTTCACATACAGTCGCTCACTGCTGGGTAAACAACTGAATGAAAATTTGATACAAGTGATAAATCCATCAAACTTAACCAACCTTTAATTAAATACATCAAATCAAGATTAAGTATTCCAAGAGATTTGGGGTTAATCGAGTCATTTGCTTGTTCTAGAACTTCTTAATAAAAATAGTATGAAGAGTGCCAATTTATTTAAATTTGAACATCAACATAAATTATTCAATAAAAATCCAATCAATTTAGAAACAAGAAAAAAAACTTTAACTTTCCTTTCATTTTTATTTTTATTTTTAAACTCTCATAAGTTTTGGAATAGATGTTCTGCTATTATCTCAACAAGAAAGATGAACAAGGGTCTTGTTAATAATAATAATATTAGTAGTAGTAGTCCTAGGTAAAAGATAAATTAAAAAAAGAATCATGCACCCTCATGGTCCTTTAATTTTACCATATTTTTTCATGTAGGAGGTATAGGTAATAATTCCATGAGGGCAAGCAAAAAAAAAAACAAAGGAAGACAAAATAAAATTTTATTAACTCTTTATCCTATTCACCTTCTACTGCTTTAAAATGTGATAAAAATAATTAAAATGTGGAAAAGCAAAAATATTTTCTTGATGCTATGTTTGTTCTTGAGAAATCTTAAGACTATTTTGGTCATCGAAAATTAAAAAAAAAAAAAAGAACTGAAAACAAATGACAAGATTATGTTTATTTCTAAAAAAGTGTGTGGGAAAATGTCAAGAAAAGAAAATATATATATAAAAAAATGAAATAAACATAACCTTAGTTTTGCATGAACAAAATATAGTTTGGAAAGAATCCATGAAAATATATAAAATAAAAAATGAAAAAAATAAAATATTTTCCTTAGAAAAAGTGAAAAAAGTTTGGAAAGAGCTCATTTCTTAAGAATTTAATTTTTTTTCTCAACTTTTTTATGAACAATAAAATAAAAGAAATCTTATAAATTGTTCTTATCTTTTTATTTTCTTCTCTTTTTCCTTTTCCTTTCCTCAAATTAATCTTAAACTACATTTGATTTTGGAAAGTAATGGAAAAAAAATTAAGAAAAAATGGTTTTTTTTTTTTTCTCACATTTGGATACAAGTGAAAAAATGATAAGAAAAACATTATAAAATAAAGATATTAACGATTTTTCTCAAAAAAAACAAATTATGCTAAGTACATTCCTCTTAAATTTAAATTTTTTGTGCTTAATTTTTCAATGAACAATGAAAAGAAAGAAACATTTTATAATTTTTTTTCCCCTATCTCCTTTTCCTTTTCTCTATTATCCTATCTTGAAACTTTGGAGAGAAGAAAATATAAAACTAGCTAATGCTTCGTCCCAACACGAGTAGATTGGATATGGATGAAAGGATGGTAAGTTTAGGTTGAAAAAACCAAATATATTAAAAATAACAAAACATAACACAACTCAAAGAAATGAGAAACGTGGTAAATTAAACCAGCATTTGCCAATAAACACGTAATTGAAGTTAAGTGGGAGCCTTACCTTTTTCTCAGAAATGTCCTCTTTGGCCCTCAAAATTATGTCATAAGCTGTCAAGTCTTCATTGTTGTACGCCTTCTTATCCACTTTATTATTCAATACAAACCAAAAATCTGAAATTTGATTAAGAGAGAGCAGGTGGATGGGTGTGTTTCCTTGAGCATTTTTCTCATTTACAAGTCCTCTCGCCTTTAACCACTCCTTGTCAAAGTACTTACTAGGTTTAAAATCATCGTCTCCCTCTTTCATCATAGCAAAGTGAAAAACATTATTGCCCTCGTCATCGACCTGCTCCCGACCACCAGGAGAGTGAGATAGGATCTCCTCTACTATGTTTGTATGATGGTGGAAAGATGCAATATGAAGGGCAGTCTTCTTCCCTTCTTTGCTCCTAAGGTAGGCTACACTCTTTTCTGATTTTTCTAGCAATAGCTTCACTATTTCTAGATCACCTCTCTCTGCAGCATAGTGAAATGGAGACCATCCATTCTTATCTACTTCTTTGGTGAGGTCTGGCTTCCATTCCAGTATTGTCTTTGTCATTTCTGATTAATAGAGAAAGGAAAAAAAATTAAGAAAATTAAGCAAATGAACAAAATAAATAAAGGCGTGCATTTTCCTTTTTAATCTACATATATGAAAATAACATAATCATTAGTGTTGTGAGCATACTACCTTTGTCATTGCATATTACAGCAGCGTGCAAGGCCGTTCTACCCATTAAGCCAATGTAAGGGGGTGAAGTACCAGTTTCCTTACTTGTGTCTATGATTAGTTTCACCAAGCGTGTAAATCCTCTCTCCGCAGCCATGTAAAGAGGAGTCGTACCTGAATCATTAGCACCATAGTTAAACCCGGGGTCCGTCTCAATCAATAACTTCACCACATAAGAATGGTTAAATCGCACTGCCTCATGCAAGGCTGTGTCTTTCCCCTTATTTGTCATCCTGATCAACATCTCCTTATCTGCTCCAACTCCAGTTTCAATATCTGCATGAAGTTCTCTTTCTTTGCATACAAGAGCTTCCACGACCTCCAAATGCCCTTCCCTTGCTGCAAGGTGAAGCGGAGTGTCCCCGTTCAGATTAGGGCATTGCAGTAGAGATGAACATGAAGGCAACGTAAGGATCCATTTCACACACTCTGTTTGACCGAATTCACTTGCGATGTGGAGTATCGTGTTATGTTTTGGGCTCAATTGGACTTGAAATTCAGACTCCGAAATTTTCTTCAGGTCTTCAATTTGCCCCCTAGCTGCTGCCGTGTACACGTCCGCATCCATGTCTCTAATAGTATTGCCATCTCCATTTGCAGCCTGGTTGGAGATCTGGGTTGGGCTATCATCCGAGTTAAGATTCTGCAATTCTTCACCGTGGTTGGAAGCAGCGGGCTGATCCATTAAGTGTTTATTAGGCACTGAAGTGAAGTGATCTATTTATCTCATCATGCTGTGAAGCGCCTCATATATGTATGGAGGTTGGAAGGTGGTCCCCTTCGGTGCATACGTGCTTTCCCTTGTCTCTTGCCAGCCCATGTACCAAAACCGGAGGATGCATCTGGCTGCCAGCCCATGTATAGATTTACTTATATTTTTAAAAAAATTTACAATTAAGATATTAATTTTTTTTTAAACTACCACCTTTATAATGCTAAGCCTCTAGGAGTTCTTCTATATGATATAAAAGTTACTCATATTTTATTTATTTATTTTACAAACAAAAAATAAGAAGATATCTTAAACGAATATCCAGTATTTTTTTGTTTATAATATTTGTTGTTAAATTATTTAAAATTTGTTTTAAAAAAATATGGCATTTTGTTATTAAATATATAAAAGCATTTTGTATATATCAAATATTAATCATTCTCTCCCACAAAGTAGTTTGAGCTATTTTTGTTTGACTTAAGTTTTGGAAGAACGTGCCTAGGCCACGGGTCCGGACATCTTTTTGTGCAAGAAATGAGTCCATCCAGTTACATTATTGTTAGACAGATTCTTCGAAATGCACAAAAAAGGGAAGAAGGTTGTCTGACTTCAATCAAGCTAGACGAACCCGACTCCAATTGGCTTACCATCAACAATGGGTAATATTAATGTATAAACAAATGTGAATTATTATCAAAGCTGTCCTAGGAATATACAATATCATACATTGTGGCTCCATGTGCCCACATCCATTGATACTTTACATAAAATGTATAGTATGCTTGTGTGGTTTATCCATTTTTTTTTTTGGGAATGGGTGTTTGGTTGACTTGAAAAGGTGAATATTTTATGGGATATTTATGAGAAAGAACCAATGTTTAAAATATCGATAAATATCGGTACTTAGATTTTACAGATATATCGGTGGATATTTTGACAAAAATATCGATAAAACTAAAATTATTCAAAATTCACGAGAATTCTTAAAAAAACTTCAAAAAATGATAAAATAAGAAAGAATATATATATATATATATATATATATATATAATAAAGTTATTTTATAAGTGTAATTGATATAAGTATGATTAAAGATAATATTTATCAATTTTTTATAAAAAAAATTAACTTAAATTCCTTTAATATATTTATATCCATTTATTTTAAAAATTAAAAAAATACTTTTATTAAAACATGTTTTATTACATTTTAAATAAAAAATTAAATTAATTTATATAAAATATTTTATTTGAGATTTGATTTCTAAAAATTTATTACATATATATGGTGACAATTTTTATATTAACATTAATTTATTTAAATTATAAATAATTTATCTTATCAAATTAATTTCAATTTATAAAATATTAGGACTTTATTAATTTTTTTTATTATTATAGCAATTTTTGAGTAAAATTATATTTTTGATATTTTAAAATAAAAACATTTCAAATTAAATAAAATTAAACAGATAAATAAAAAATTAAGAATGAAGTGATTGTAATTTTTTTAAATAGCATTAATGAGATAAATATAAAAAGTAGTTAAAAATAAAAAGATAATATAAAATAAAATGATAATATATATTTAAAATAAAAAAATAAATAAATAATGAATAATTTTTAAATATATATATATATATATATATATATATATATATATATATATATATATATATATATATTTAAAAAAAACTTATAGAAAATGATTTTTCTAGAAATATCCGATTTTTCTCAAAAAATCCCCGATAAATCGCCAGTATATTTGATATATCATCGATAAATCTCTGATTTTTTGACAAGCTTCCTCCGCTACTCATATTTTACCGAAATTCCTATCGATCGACGATGCTCAGGGCACCACCGATATTCGATATATCGGTGATATTTCGCCGAAAAAATCCGAAATTTTAAACAAGCACATATGAAAGACACATAGAAAAGAAAAAAAAATTAAGAAAAATAATTTGATGATATTTGGTTTATAATAGAAAAATAAAATAAAAATAGTTAAAATAAATTAAAATAATTAATACTTTAAATTGTTTAATTTTTGTATAAATAAAGAAAATAAATGAAATGAGTTTTGAAAGTAATTGAAAACAATTTATTAATTTTAACTTTATTTTTTTATTTTCTTTAGTCTTTTTATTTTATTTTATTTCTCCCTTTTTTCCCATGTATTTTTTTTGAAAAGTTTCCAAAAATAAAACTCAACCTTATAAAACTAATACAAAATTACAAAAAATGGTAAAAAAAAAAAAAAAGAAAAGAAAAAAGAAAAAAAAAAAGGCAAATTGAACAACTTCACATATATCAAAATTCAAGCTAATGTGGATTTCCTTCAGGCATGAGGAGAAAACTGAAGAATAATGTGACGAAAAAAAAAAAAAAAACTGAAGAATTGTAAAAGGAAAAAAAATTTTAAAAAAGTTTGAAATTAATAAATTATTTTTATATATCATTTTAAGCTTATTTAATTTATTTTTCTTTTTTATATAAAAATAAAATAATTTAAAAATATATAAATTTCTAAATAATTTTAATTACATTTTTTATAATAAAGTCAAATATAATAAAATTACTTTCTTCCACATTATTTTTTCTTTATTTAACATTTTCAATCCCCCAAATATAGCCTTTAATTTCTATTTTTTTCTTTTATATTAATAGAATGTCATTGAAAAGTCCTTTTGATATATTTTGCGAGCTCATGTACGACAACTGTGGAAAGGACGGACAACACGATTGAGTTAAATATGATAGAATACTTGTGTGGTGGAGAGGAGGCGCTCAATTATCACTCACCTACGAGAAAAAGTTGGTGAGTGATAATTGCTGTAAAGAAACAGAACGAAGAGGCAGGCTTTAGTACTCTGATTTGTCCATGTATATATATACAGTTTTGATAGCTGTATGTTTCAAACATACAAACTGTTTCCTACTTATCCTACGCACACAGCACCTTTTTTGGACTTTCTTGCAATGTAATTCAGGTGATTGTCCTACGCACGCACAGCACCTTTTTTGAACTTTCTTGCAATGTGATTCACGTGATTTCCCGTCTAATACCAAAACGGAAAAGGGAATACCCGGACGGATGTTGTTGCCTCCAATTAAAGGTTGTGTGGTTTGTTAAATAAAAATAATAATAATGATTAAATTGTTTTATAGTTTCATTTCATTTTTTTTATATTATATATGATTTTTTCATTGGCAACTTTATTCAAAAGTTCAAACTTAATCATATATTTTAAGAATCCAATTTTTTAGCTTGATGTAATACCTATCCGATATCATACTATTTTTCTTTATAAATTTAAGAATTTAGACTCAATTGAATTCAGTTTTCAAGTAATAAGAATATATTTCCTTTTTAAAAAATATTAAAGAAATGATAAAATAATATTAAAGAATGTGATTTTTTTTTATTTAAATACCAAATAAAAAGTTGAGGAAATAAAAAATAAAATAAAAAAGGTGACATCTTTTTTTATTTAGTTAAAATTTTTATTTTTCTTTACCTTTCTTGGAAAAGTGTAAGGTGCCAAATTTATAACTATTGAAGTTCAAATATCAATTGTTAAAAGTTTATGTTAAAAGTTCAAAGGAGACTAAATTTCCATGATGCTTGCATGTGATGATGACAGTTTGACTGCCATCCCCCTTTACAACCTGGTTGGAATTAGAATCCAAGTTAAAGATTCTACAATTTGATCCATGAAGTGAAGTTGGGTGATCTACTAACTTCTATCATTAAATTTATGGCTTGGAAAACCACCACTTACTGCAAAGTGGTGATGGGGAGGTGCATATGTCCTTTCTTTGTCTCATCTACTAATTTCTATCATGATGTTTTTTTTTTCTTTTTTTCAAAAGAAATTTAAACAAAATTTAAATTAATAAAAAATATGAAAGCAAAAGCATCATCATGATAATTTTTTAAAAATTGCATAATTGTTTTTAAAAAAATTAATACTAAATTAGAAATTATTATTTAAAAAGCTAAATGCTTTGTTTTTTCATATGATGAATAGTTGTCATTGCTCCTATCTAGGGTATGATATTTATTGGATATTTTATAACATTTTAAAGTGCCTCAAAAATTAGTGGTCTATAATTATAGGTAAAAAGTGTTTAGTGGATGAAGGTTAGATATTCAATGCTTATCAATGATTTAATGTCGAGAAGGTACTAACATTCTTGACATGCCTTTAAGGATGACATTCGGACATTTCTTAAATTAATTTCCTAAATAGCTCATTACATCATGCCAAAAATCATTTTCGATATCATTCAATAAAAAGTCGTCTTGTGGTTGAAAAAAGTTTAAATGAATCCTTCATTTGTATCTTAATTCTATCTCTTTATTTATAAATCTAAATTCTTACATGAATCCCTCTTATTTTTAATATGTAAGCACCAAGATTTTTCATACTTTTATTTAACAATCCAATTTTTATTGTAAATACCTTAAAGACTCAAATTTTGACTTCAATATGGTTTGCATTTGGTATATTAGAATTTTCTTTTACAAATTTAAAAATTTATGGGTATATTCCATTCATAAGAAATTTGAAACTAATAGTGGTGAGGTGTATTTATAACAAATCTATGGGAGTCTCAATGAAATTAACCTTATTTTCTTTTTTCCTTGAGTGGTCGGGAAAAAGTTGGTGAGTGATATTTGCTGGAAAGAAAGAGAATGAAGAGGCAGGGAAATATTTCCAGAAAAGCTTCATATCATTGTAGTAAGCTTTAGTACTCTGATTTGTCCATGCATGTTGTAAAATATTATGTTTCATACAACACACTGTTTCCTACTTATCCTACGCACACAGCACCTTTTTTTGACTTTCTTGCAATGTCATTCACGTGATTGTCCTACGCACACAGCACCATTTTTTAACTTTCTTGCAATGTTATTCACGCGATTTCCCGTCTGATACCAAAACGGAAAAGGGAATACCTGGACGGACGTTGTTGCCTCCAATAAAAGGTTTTGTGGTTTGAAAATAATCACATTGTTAAATAAAAATAATAATAATGATTAAATTGTTTTATAGTTTCATTTTTAATTTTTTTAATATTATATATGATTTTTTTTGTTGGCAATTTTATTCAAAAGTTCAAACTTAATCATATCTTTTAAGAATCCAAATTTTTAGTTTGATATAATACGATGTCATACTATTTTTCTTTATAAATTTAAGAATTTAGACTCAATTGAATTCATTTTTCAAATAATAAGAAGATATTTTATTTCTAATAAATATTAAAGAAATAAAAAAATAACATTAAAGAATGTGATTTCCTTATTTAAATACCAAATAAAAAGTTTTATATACTCTAAAGTTAATATAACATTTAGGGTAGTTAAAGATATTACTAATATTATTAAAAATAGTATCTATTTGCTAAAAAGTATGTAAATTTTGAATCATTTTTTAGATAAATGTATTAAATTTGAAAATTCTGAATTGGGGTTATTATGTGATTTTTTGTCAAATGTGTGTATGAAAACACAATTTAATTTCCCTATTTTTCTTTATAAAGCATGGTACCAAGGATAGTTTTTTGGCACCATGCGAAGTACATGTTTCTTTTTCTTTTTCTTTTGGTGGAGGAGGATGAAGCATAATATTTGTCCATGAATTTTCTTTTTCTTTTTCCTTTTGTGGGGACAAAGTGGAATATTTGTCCATTGTTGATTTTTTTTCTTTTAATTTTTCTTTTTCTTTTGGGATAAAGCATAATATTTGTCCATCAATGAATTTTCTCTTTTTCTCTCTTTTTTAGGAATGAAATGGAATATTTTCCCATTATTGAATTTTCTCTTTTAATTATTCTTTTTCTTTCTCTTTTAATGGAGGATGAAGCATAATATTTGTCAATTACTGAATTTTTTCTTTTTCTTTTTCTTTTTGTGGGGACAAAGTGGAATGTTTGTCCATTGCTTAATTTTTTTCTTTTATTTTTTCCCTTTCTTTTTCTTTTTGTGGGGACAAAGTGGAATGTTTGTCCATTGCTTAATTTTTTTCTTTTACTTTTTCCTTTTCTTTTTCTTTTTGTGGGGACAAAGTGGAATGTTTGTCCATTGCTTAATTTTTTTCTTTTCTTTTTTCTTTTTCTTTCTCTTTTTGTGGGGATGAAGCAAAATATTTGTCTATTGAATTTTCTCTTTTCTTTCTCTTTTTTGGGAACGAAATGGAATATTTGTCCGTTTTTGAATTTTCTCTTCTAATTATTCTTTTTCTTTTTTTCTTTTTGTGGGTGTTGAAGCAGAATATTTGTAATTTTTTTTTTCTCTTTCTCTTTTCGTGAGGACAAAGTGGAATATTTGTTCTTTTGTGTCGACATTTAGATAAAGAAATGAGTAGGAAATAGTTACACAACTTGGCATGAAAACACTTTTAACTTCAACTTAAATATAAATATTCCTTGTGATGAAAAAGAAGCTAAAAGAAGAAAAAGAAATGGGAAGAAAGTTTCAAATTTTTTTAACCTAATTAAGTATACTATAAAACTTAATTAAGTCAATTATAAAAATAAGTTGGTCTCTCAATATAGTCCCTAGTGTTTTTTTTTTTTTTTTTTTATCGTATTTCAAATGATATAATCTCTATCCAGTTCTTTAATGTCAAATTAGCTCTTCCATTAGGATTTTCCATGGGAATTGATGAAATAACTCATAAGAAAAATAGATAGCATTAGCATAAAATTTTATGTAATAGGTTGGAATGTGTTCAAATTTTTTGTCCCTTCATCATATGTTTTCTATCCATTTTTTAAATTATTCAACATTTAACAATAGTATAGAAATAATATTATAACAAGAAAATTAGGGACTTATAAATTAAGATATAAGTAAAAGGAAAAATTTTACACGGGAAACTAAATCAAATTAAAAAAAGGAAATTATTGAATTTAAATAACATTTTTCTTTCTTGACTTTTTTTTTTCCCATTGTCTTCTCTTGCTTGCATTTTAATGTGCTAATGGAGCCATAACATGTATGATGGTCATATATTTCCTTTTTGTTTAAGCATGGACTTGAAGGGGATTCCCTTAGCGTTATGCTTGGTTTTTGAAAAACTTGAAAAATATAGGGAAAGAGAAAAAAAGGTAAAAGAAAAGAAAAAGTGATGAAAAAAGAAAAAAAGATTTAAAATCAATAATATATATATATATATATATATTAACCTATGTTTGACTCTCAAAAAATATGAAAGAAAATGACTTTCTTATATTTAGTTTTATCATGAAAAATATGAAAAGAAGTAAAATATAATTAATTTTTTTAAGAAATTTATTTATTTTAAAATTGTTTAATCTTTTTATAAAAGAGTTAAAAAAGTGAAAAAAATTTGAAGTGGTACATAAAACTAATTTATTGATTTTAAATCATTTTTTTCCTTCACTTTTTCTTTCTTTCTAATTTTTTTTATCTATTTTCTTTTCTTTAGACTTTTAGAACCAACCATAGTCTTAAACTTATTTCACTTATTTTTCTCCATTATATAAAGATTAAATAATTTAAAAATATTGAAGTTTTTAACTAATTTTAATTATATTTGATTTTCTTTTTTATTTTTATAATAAAATCAGAAAACCAATTTTCTTTAATTTTTTTATATTTTGTTAGTACTGTACGAGAACCAAATATAATCAACATGATTTGATGTTTGCTTTTATTATTAATTGTTTTCTATCAGTTTATCTAACTTAATCTCTACATAATTCACAGGGTTGCTTCAGTTTGTAATCCCTTCATCTCAAGCACTAATCTTTTTTAATTTATTCTATTTCGAAGATCCTTGCGGCATCAAAGTCACTATCTATTATCTATCAAAATGATAAAAATGATGATAAAAGTCCAATCTGCTTTTCCCTCTAGGAGTACTCTTATAGAGAGGGAGAGATTTGAGGATGTCTCCATGGTTTTAGTATGCACACGTTGCAAATGACATATTGGTCATGCAGACCCATGCTTGGACTGCATTTTTTCTATTATTATATTTGTTAATCTCCTTAATTTAATTTCAACTTTTTAACAAATTTTACCAGATCTCATGGGATGCCTAGCTTCATATAAATTAACCATTTAGCACTCCCATAAAGAAAATGAGGTCTTTCAAATTGCATCAACATTAATGAGCACACCGTAGGCAAAAAGTTAAAATAATAATAATAATAAGCTCAATGCCAGGGAGAAGTCTGACTATTAATTGGTCCATTTAGTGTGGACATTCAGATAAGCCTTTGCCATGGTTGGGTAGGTTCATCGTAATGAAATAGGTAGAAAACAGTTATATATATAGTTTTGCTTAATGTAATACTTTAAAATAACCTGCATTTTCAATCTGGTTATATTTGGTTTTTGGAAAATTTGAGGAAAGAAAATAGAGAGGAAGAATAGAGAAAAAGAAAAATTAAGAAAAATAAAAAATATGTTCAAAATCAATAAATTATTTTTATATATTCATTTAAACTTATTTCACTTATTTTCCCTCATTATATAAGGATTAAGTAATTTTAAAATATATAAAATTTTAAATAATTTTAATTATATTTTATTTTCTTTCATATTTTTTATAATAAGATCAAACATAAGAAAATTATTTTTCTTAACATTTTTTTTCATTAGTACTTTTTGAGAACCAAATACCCCTAAAAATATTCCCATTCAAATCTTCGGAAAAGAAAAAGGATGAGAAGGAGTTTCAAATTCATTTATCTTATTTAGATGAGTAAATTATAAAAATCATTTTTATATTTTTACCTGTATATCAATTTAGTCCCCATATTTAATTTTGTGAAACAATATCACCCCGAATCAATCCCCAAATATCAAATAATCTCTCTTTAAGAGAATTTTCATCAAATTTTAACGGAGAAACCATATGAAAAATGCAAACACATACACATCAGCATGAATTTTTATATAATATGTTAGGACATGTCCAAGTTTTTCATGTACTTGTCATATGTGTTTTTCTATCCAATTTTAATTTTGTTAAAAAAAAAAAAAAAAAAAAATCTTAACAGAACAAGCTAACTATTTGACAGTTGACAATGGTTTGGAGTCTAGTATTGCTACAGAAACAACAATGCGCAAGCTTTCATAGCAGAATTTTGAAAGTGACGTGATGCTAAGGGAGTGACTGCAAGCAATAATAAACAATAGCAAAGGTGCTCACAGGTCTTGGTGTGTTTGTTATTGTCCTCTAGCATTACAATTATATTTCATGCCTTACGTTCAATGAAGCTATAAGTAAATAAGCCAACAAGTACCCATGGTTCCCTTGTTGTCTCCACAGGTGAAGTTATGTCCATGACATTCATGTTTTCGCAATCTTCTCTGCTTTAAAGTCTAATATGAATGAGGGATCATCAACTGCGTTCCCCTTAATATTCTTCCCATTATAAGCCCACTCTCACTCAACCAGACATTTTTTAATAACATGAAAGCGCATTCCCGTTTCATGCTTACCATGGGAAAGTGAAGGGCATTATTACTGGTACCATCAACTTGCTCACCACAGTCTGGAGAGTGCAAATCCAGCTACTTTCACTATATCTGCATGGCCATGGCTAGCTACAATGTGAAAGGCTTCTTGTTCTCATCTTAGATCCAAAGATAGGCTTCAGATTCATCAGTCTTTTCTAATATATGCCCCACCATCCAAGTATGACCCAAGTTTGTAATGTAATGAAGCAGAGACCATCCATTTTCAACACTGCTTTGGTTAAAACTAGTTTCCATTCTCATATTTCCTCTTATCATTTTTGGTAGATAATGAAATAAAGTACATGGCTAGTAAAGATGAAAAGTGGGGAATGCATTTGTCCATTGTTATCAAAAAATAAAAATGAGAATAAAATAATATAAATAAATAAAAATTAATGAAAAATCTAACATATTTTCCCCTGATTTCTAAATGTCATACAAAACTTTAAAACATAAGCATAAACAATTCATAAGATTAGAAATATGTGTAAAATGACTTGCATTAAGTATGTCTGATAAATCAACTTAATCAGTTAATATAACTAAATAATTTAATGTAAGTCGTTAAGTAGATTAAGCATGTTTGATAAATAATTTAACATTACAACTTAAAATTATTTTAAATTTTAGGTATTAAATCAAAATAATTAATTTATTTTTAATCTCAAATAATTTTTGCTTCATTTGCCAACAAAAAGTATTTTTTGGAATTATGATTCCGCATGCATTCATAACTCATTTTTTATAATAAATATTTTATGGTCATCTTGTGTATTTACAATATTTTAAATATGAATATTTATAAATAAATTTCTTATTTAAAATTAGTGAAAATAAATATAATTTAAAATCAATAAAATAAATACTAGTTAAAATTAATGAGAGTAAATATATCAATTTAATAATTTGGGATAAATTTTAAGTTAACTTTAATAAACAACCTTAATACTTAAAAGTAAAAAATAAATAATAAGTTTTAAACTAATAACTTAAGAATAATTTAATTTAACATCAGCTTAAGCATGTATTAAGTTTTACTAAGCACATCCACATTATCCTGAACTTAACAAGGCAATACAAAATCATCAAAATGTTAGGTCTCATTGTAAAAACACATGGAGCCAAAAACAAATGGTAGAAGACTGGAAATATGAAGCTGGTGGCATCTTCAAGAAATTAAGAATGATGCAGCACAACTCGCGGGCTGTCAACAAATGCAATTACCGTTGCAATCATCTCAGCCATGGTTAGCATGTAGCCGTATAATAAGCATGACAGGAGGGTGTTCTTGCAATTCTTAGGGAATGCGACAACAAAATAAACACCAATAGTAGACAAAGAAAGTACCATGGCTATGCTATCTTAAAAGACAAAAGTTTTGAAATTTTGCCTTACTGTAGTTGCCATGAGTCCGTTCTGGTACATGGTGCCATTGGTAGGGAACGATAAGACTGCCATGCCCTGGTTATTGCCCTTGTCTTGAATGCAATCACCAGGCAGTGTGAAACCCGTCGCGAAGGTTACGGTTCCTATAAGTGCCGCCACTATCATATGGCTTTTAATTGTTTTGTTTATTCTAGATATTTCTTCACTGTCTTTGCTTTCGTTGCTAATGCTTTCTTCCTTGATCTCTAGCGAACCCAAGGGTCTGATACTAAACCTGGAACTTCGACTCCCCCATATCAGAAACTTGAAAATTTTTCAGAATCAATTAAAATGGTGAAATGACCATCCCCACTTTTTGTCAAAGAAGAAGACAATATTTTTTAATATAAAAAGTATGCCATTTCTTTTTAATCTTTTTTTTTTTTCCCTCGCTATCATCCATGATGCAATAAAAATTTAAAATAAACTGGGAGTCAAAGGAATAAAAGGTAAAATAAATTTTGACGGCCTTACCCTTAATCTTACAAAGATATCAATTTCGGCGCTAACATCCTCTCCAGGGTTATGATATACAAGGGAGAATTGTGAAACAGGTGGAGGGGTGTCTTTCCTTTAACATTCTTCTCATCCGTGAGTCCTCTCACTCTTAATCAGCGAATATTTGACAAACACGAACTTACAAATATCTTCTTCTTTGGCATTATCAAGTGAAGGACATTATCGCCCTTATCATCAACTTTCTTGCAACAATCTGGAAAGAGTGATACCTGCTCCTTCACTATGTCCACATGGCCTCAGGATCACGACAATATTGTGTCAAGTTAACCTATTCAATTCCATGGTCTTTGATGCCTAGATAGGCAACATAAATTTTTGGCAAAGTTTATGTAAGAATTAGATTGTGTACCTTTATTTCTAGCTGTCTAATGGTTTTTATAGTGGAAGGTCCGTAATGTTGCTTTTGTCTTCACAATTGCCCTTTATTATGATTTGAATAAGTAACATTCAATCATTAGTTACTATTGATGCGAGGTCAACTAGAGTCAGATCCTCCTTATGTTGTGCCACTGAGAGCTTTTGTCCAACAATAAAGGGATAGGTGAGCTTTTCCCTACACAAAATATGTTCGGACAGGGTGTCCGAGCACACCCCTCCAAAGCTTAAATCAGGCACAGGTAAGTTAGAGCCTTAAGAGAGAGAGTGAATAAACCAGCTTAGGTGCACGCGTACCTGAGTTATGCTTTAGAAGGGCTTTTTATAGTGCTCAAGAGAAAGTCACTATAGTGTTGAATAGACACTTTGACCTTCACCATAATGATGACTATCTTGTAGGTGACAGGGCAATCATTACAGTTTAGGGTGGCTGGAAAATGCTGTCAGATGGTGTGTAATGATGCAGTTGCCCGTCGTTTCAACATACTGGAGGGGGCAGTGTGTGACAATCCATTAACATGGACGTAAGGATTGGAGAAGATCCCATCAGTCATTCCCATGTCAGATGAAAATGATTACATGCAGCAAGGGGGCTTGAAGGTTGGCTGGAAGACGTTGCCCTCTCAAGGAGTCTGGTGTTGTTTTTCGTGCGCTTGTGTGGCTCGAATAGAACGCTCCAAGCACTGTGATAGTTATCCGGACAATGCTGAGGGCAGTGACACGTGGAAGGTCCCTACAATGCCCCTTTTAACCTGGGCACCTATGTTTGAATAGGAGTGGATGGGTTAAAATGTATTTTCGAATTACCCCAATGTTCTTGGGACATGTGTCGCTTGGGGGTTTTACTGAGGGTTGATTTCATCGAGGTCGTTGTCAGGCTGCGTGTCGCTTCAGGGTACGCTTCCAGGTGTCCTATCTTTTGGAATCCCTAGGGCTTTGGTCCCCTATAAATAAGGGATTCCAGACCACTTAGGTTACCTTTTGGATATTCTCATTTTTGGAGTTTTTTTCTTCTTCTATTCTTCTGCATTTTCTCTACTGCAACTCCGATTGCTGTTCACCTTTTCCGGCAGCTTCACCATTTTTTTCTATCTTGCTTCAAGCAAGCCTAGTCTTTTGCTAGCGGACGTTTTTTTAGCCCTTAGTAAGCCCGTTCTTCATCTGTATTAGTTTCTTCTCTTTTTCTATTCATTTGGTTGTTTACTAGAGTTGTTTTTGGGGTTTGTGACTTTTTGGGTATAAAACGGACGCTATAAAGTCCAGAATATAGGGTTTTGGTGTTTTCCTAGGGAAGTCCGTTGTTTGTCGAGGAGAAAGACCCACAACATTTGCTTAAAGTTAGGGTTTTTTGCATTTTCTATTTTCTGCTTCTTTTTTGGTGGTAACCTAAGGGGTACCCACAGGTATTTTGTACCGCATGCATTATGGTGGTGTGACAGAGGGTCCCTGGCTAGGGCTTGTTTTGTAGGCTGGGTTAAGTAACTTACCCAAGTGTGGGCTTTAGTCCTGCGTAAGTCGATTGTTGTATATCTGAGGTACTGGCTATTGGTAGAGGGGTCGAGTGATTGTTTCTAAGGATCAGCGTAGTGCCATGTAGATTTCACATGGCCTTGTGCTTCAGTATGTCAGCAATGGGGGACATTGCTTCCACCAGTGCGGTTGGTCAAGGCTTGAAAGGTGGTCGGAAGGGTACAGGCTTCGGACTCACCTGGACGGAGCACCCCACCGAATTTTTATCCAAATGAGAGTTCCGGGAGTGCTTTCGCATTCTAAATGGTGTCTCTATACTCTTGGTAGATGAAGAACTCACCCCCATTGAGAAGCAATCTCACAAGGCTATATATTTCCACAAGGAGCAATTCAACATCGAGCTCTGCTTCCCCCTTCCTTCACTCTTCAAGCAGTTTCTTCACTATACCATGATTTCTCCAGCTTTCATTCATCCAAATGCTGTTAAGAAGAAACTGCTCTACCATCTGTGAGGTAGAGGAAGAGGAAGACATGTCGGTAAACCTGCGAGTCGGCTTCAAGGAGAGGCAGCGCAAACGTCTCTTTAATCCATTGTAGTTGCTCTTCCTTATGCCAAGAAATCCTATGCGAAGGTACCATGCATGACGCCTGTTCCAAACACTCCTCCACCACCAAGGCCCTCTACTGATGCCGTAGAGTCTAGTTGTGTGCCGACCGCGAGGTCTCCTACTAGGAAAGATGCCTGCGTGAAGCGAGACGGGGCTTCCACTGATCTGACCTCAGTTAGCGATGGTCCAGAGGGAAAAGACGTCTTAGCTCTTCCATGTCATCAGGCATCTTGAGCTCCCAGCTGGGAAGACATGGCTGAAATGCTAAAACAGGTCACTTGCTTCACTGAGGCCAAGCCCCCCTATGACCAACATGGGTGACTTTTTCCCGCTCACCAAGTGAGTCACTGTGGACCTAGATGGTAATCCCCCCATCTCTTGTGCAGCCCGACTTCTATATGGTACTCAAGAATCCGTTGTCTCTCGTATCCGGACTATGCAGGATTACACAACCACTAAGACGACGGAAGTGGTAATTTTTGCCTCTTCTTAGTTTATGATTCCTTGGTTTCTGATCACTTAACACTTTCCTTACTGTCATTTCAGGTGGTGGCCCATTTTCATAATCTGATGTGGCAGCACACTTTGTTCTTTAAGCGGTTGGAGGTCGTTGAGGCTATGGAGGCGTTCCTTACCCGGTAAATGGGTGGCAATGAAGAACTCCGCTCCAAGATGGAACAAGCAGAGAGTAACCTTGTTGCTGCTCGAAAGGCAGTTGCCGACGGAGCTGAGTCATTGAAGAAGGCAAAAGATGAGAGAGAAGTGGCTAATACTGAGGCATGTTAGCAAAGAGAGGAGGGGAAGGCAATTGAGGCTAGGTACAGGAAAGCCGAGCAGGAGAACGAGCGACTGAAGAAAGAAATGGAGGAGTTCTGGGCGGGGTTTGTTGCTCATAAAAAGAAACTGAAGGGTGAGTATCAGAAGCATGTAGATGATATGTTCTTCTTCGGCTATCAATGATGCATGAAGAAGAACAATATCACTCAAGATACCCTCAGCTATCCTTCAAATGACGAGGATACAATAGCTGACAACCCCGTCCAAGGAGATGGAGACCTCGCTACAACTAACCACTTTGATGGGCAATCATGATACTTTGTATTTTTTGTTTTTTTCTTTAATTGTCCTGGTTCGAGATGGCCTTGTAATGAATAATTTTACTTTTAAATACATAATTGCTTGTTTCTTTCTTATCCTGGTTTTGTGCACACTTTACTTATTGATAGTATTGCTTCAACTTGGACACATTCCAGGGGCGGAGTAGGGCTACTCCATCTAGTGTTTGCAGATGGTATGCCCTTGAGTCTCTAGCCTTAGTCACTATGTAAGGTCCTTCCCAGTTTGCTAGGAGTTTCCTGACCCATTTTTCATTTGTGTTCTCAAAGACTCTTTTGAGGACTAAGGTCTTGGTTCTAAACGCATGTGGTCAAGACTTTTTATTGTAATGGACAATAGCTCTTTGTTGATAGGATGCCATTCAAATGGCTGCGTTCCTTCTCAATTTATTTGCCAGGTCCAAGTGTATTTTAAGCTCTTGATTTTCATCCCTTTGACCTTGGACAGTTGTCTTAGCTGTTATCACAGTTGGAATGATAGCCTCAATCATAGGCAAGGGCAAAAGGAATGGTTCTAATAAGTTTTTCGGGGATTGTCCGGTATGCCCACGAGACCCTGGGCAGCTCATCCACCCACTTTCCTTTGGTCTCTTTTAGTCTTTTCTTTAGCGCAGTGAGTAGGGTTTTGTTTGTTGCTTCTGCTTGTCCATTGTTTTGAGGATAATAGGGCATAGAATATAGATTCTTGATCTTTAGCTTCGAATAGAAGGTTCTAAAGGCTACGTTTTCAAATTATGGCCCATTATCTACCACAATTTCTTGTGGGATCCCGCATAGGCAAGCGATGTTTCTCTAGACGAACTTGGAGACGTCTTTGTCTTTTATGCTGGCATAGGCTTTTGCCTCTACCCATTTGCTGAAGTAATTAGTGGCTATGAGCAGAAGCTTTTTCTGCGCGGCTGTAACAGGTAAGGAGTTAACTATATCCATTCCCCATAGTGCGAATGGCCAAGGGCTCATGATCAGATTGAGGACTATGGATGGCATACGAGGAATGAGAGTGTACTTCTGGTACCGATCACACATTTTGACATAGTTTTCATTGTCTCACCTCATGGTGGGCCAATAATACCCCTATGTGTGAGCGCGATGTGCTAAGGTACGTCCACCTGTATGATTGCTGCATACACCTTCATGGAGTTCAACCAAGACGTATTGTGCTTTTGGATCACTCAAACACTTGAGGTATGACTCTCTAAAAGATCGCCTATAGAGGTTGTCCCCAATTAGAGTGAAGCGGACAACCTATACCCGGATCTTGTGGGCTTGTTTTTCTTCTCCAAGTAGTACCCCTATCCGAAGGTATGTTTCAATTTTGTGCATCTAGTTGATGTCCATTTCACTGGTACTGCACACTAATGCTGCTGCTATTGAAGATGTGGCTTGGAAGTAGATGGGCAGTAGTACTGCTTCCTTCACAGAGAAGGTAGCGGTTATTCTAGCCAGTGCGTCAGCCTTTAAGTTTTCTGTTTGAGGTACTCTCTTGGTGGCCCATTCACTTAGTTTTACTAAGCCAGTTTGTACCAGTGTGAGATAGCGAGTCATGCACTTGTCCTTGGCTTCATATTCTTTTTGGATTTGGTTGATGACTAGTTGAGAGTCATTGCATATTTTCAATTTATCTGTCGCCAAAGCCAAGGCAAGGTTTAGTCTAGCCAAAATTGATTAATATTCAACTTCGTTGTTAGAGACAAAAAAATTGAGTCGAATAACCTATTCTAGTAGCTCCCCGGTTGGTGATTTTAAAATTAAGCCTACCCCAAAACCGGGGACTTTGGATACTCCATCCACGTGAAACACCTACCACCCTTCTTCAGGGGAGTCTATTAGGTGGGATGGCTTTTGGGGGAGTTCAGTTATGAAATCAGCCATGACTTGTCTCTTCAACGCTAGTCTAGATTGATATTTGATTCCAAATTCACTCAACTCTATGCCCCACCACAACATTCTTTCGAACAGGTCTGATTTATGCAAAATGCTTCTAAGAGGTTGATTCGTGAGTATAGTTACCCAATGGGCTTGAAAGTATGGGCAGAGCTTCTAGGCGGCGCTTCTCAACTCTAAGGTCGTCTGCTTCATCTTAGAGTATCCGATTTCTGCGTTAACCATCGCTTTGCTTATGTAGTAAACGGGCCTTTGTTCTTTATCTTTCTAGTGACGAAATAGAATAACACTGACTACATAGTTTGACATGGCTAAATACATGTAAAGCTATTCGCTGGGTTGAGGGCTGCTAAGAATGGGTAGTTGGGTGAGATAGTGTTTGACCTCGTCGATTGCCCGTTTGCAATCATCCGTTCAACCGGTCTTGTTTGCCCCTTTTAGTGTGAAGAAGAAGGGTCTTAGCTTGTTTGTAAAACGGGTTATGAAGCGTCCTAGTGCAGCTAGGCGACCCGTGAGGTGTTGCAACTCCTTTTTGCTACCATGAACATGCGTTTCTAAGATGACTCTTATTTGGTTCGAATTGACTTCGATTCCTCTTTGCGTTACCATAAATCCTAAAAACTTGCCCATGCTGACACCAAAGACGCATTTAGCCAGGTTGAGCTTCATGTTGTATGCTCTCATCAATCGAAATGTTTCTTCTAAGTGCATGGCGTGTTCACTCCGGGTTTTGCTTTTTACCGCAATATCATCGATATAGATTTCTACGGTTCGACCGATCAGGGATTTGAAGATCTTTGTCATCGGCCTTTGGTAAGTGGTGCCAGCATTCTTGAGCCCAAACGACATGACCTTGTAGCAATACAGTCCGTGTGGCATCACGAAGGTTGTCTTTTCTTCGTCTGGTTGGAACATGGGAATTTGATGGTACTTAGAGAATGCATCTATGAAGGAGAGTATTCCATGCCCAATAGTGGACTTAACTATTTGATCTATTCAGGGTAGCGAGAAGCTATCCTTCGAACAAGTGTCGTTCAGGTTGGTGTAATCAACACAGACTCACCATTTTCTTCATTTATTTAGAACAACCACTACGTTCGCCAACCAATCTGGAAATTCCACCTCCCTATTGAGCCAATGTGAGGCTATAGATGGATGGATTTCGGGCATATCAAAGTGAGTCCATGTGAAGATGTCTTTGTTCTGCTGAAGCACACCTTCGAGTACTTTTAACTTTTCTAGTGCTAGGAGGGAGTTGGCATAGGTAACACGATCCCTACTATCTAAGAAGTGCAAGGGTTGGAGCAGGTCAATTGTAGGCGGATCTTTTTCCACTAAGCTTTATAATTGTTATTAGTCATCCGTATTTGTCGGTCTCGTGCGCTGCTCATTGCTGCTGGAGAATCTGGACTCAAACGCCACTTGATAGCACTGGCGCACGACCAGCTAACTGCAAAAAAGATCGATATGTTTGTCTTCAATAAGGTAGCTCACCATTTGATGATACGTAGAAGGATGACCTTCATGTTGTGAAGCCATATGCGTCCCATGATGGCGTTAAAATTGGATAAATCCTTTACTACTAAGAACTGCACATTCTGGGTGACCGGACTAGCCTAGACGGGTAACACGACATCCCCTAGAGACATCGTTGTGACTTCGTTGAATCCAAACAATATTCATCTTGGGCTTTCTAAGGCAATCGGTAGGAGTCCCATTTGCTTCTACGCTAATATCTGTAAGAGGTCAACTGAGCTACCCGAATCAACCAAAATTATTTTTACATCGAACCCACTTATCCCTAGTGTCAGAACCAGGGCATCTTCATGTGGCTGTAGTACCTGATTACGGTTTACCAGAGTTATTATCTCGTCCATTGGGCACACACCCCCACTTGGAAAACTATGTTGGATGGAGCTAACCTGCTCCCTCACAAAGGTCACTTAGAGCATTCTTTGTCTCTTTCGTTTGGAATTGTATTTTTCATCAACGGGGCCCTCGTGAATGTAGTTGATGAAAACTCTAGGAGCTACCGGGGTTGTGGGCGCTTGGATGGCCAAATCCCAGGTTGTTTTCCTTTGTCCTTCAATTGAGCGGATGTATTGTTTTAGGTGCCCAACCCTGATTAGTCTTTCCAGTAAGTAGTGGAGACTTCTGCATTGTTCCATGGTGTGGCTATGATCTTTGTGATAGACAAACTTCCTGTTCCGATGTTGTTTTGTTGGATTTGTCTTAATTGGCTCTAGCCATATAAAATCGGATAGATCACAGATCATGGAGAGGAGTTTGTCGTATGAAATGTTAAGGGCGGTTAGGTTGGCTTGGCTTTGTTGCTGTTGGCCATCTCACCCATTATCGGCCTGCCTCAATTGGTTTGAGGGCTTAGAACTTCCAACATTGTCGTTCCTAGCAGGTCGACTAGTGACTAGGACTTGCTGTGTATCCGCGCGGACGTCGTTTTCGGGCATGGAATACTTATTTGCTAGCTTGAACAGGTTGTCCATTGTTGCTAGTGGCTTCTTAGCAAGAGATTAGAAGAAAGGTGTACCTGAATAGATGCTTCTTTTGAAGATTTGTAGAATGACATCCATGCTGCATTACTTTACTTGGAGCACGACCCCGAACCAATTCATGAACTCTCTTAGGGATTCATTTTCCTGTATTTTTATGTTTTGTAGGGTACTTATGTCCTGCTTGTGTTGTGTCAGACATTGGTGGTGTCCTACAAAGGCTTCTGACAGATCCTAAAAATTATTCACAGAATTCTTTAGGAGGTGGTGGAACCGCGAAAAGGCATGACCGTGCAGGCTGGCTTGAAAGACTTTGCACAATAGCGCGTCGTTCCCTATCTCGGGGGTCATGAGCTGCCTATAATGCATGAGTGATCAAATGGATCACTTGTTCCGTCGTGTGTCATGAATTTCAATACCATGAACCCTCTTGGGGGCTCGTAGTTGATGATGTAAGGGCTAAAAGACGTGGAGAGCATGTCATCCAACCATCTGTTGATGAAGTCAAACGATCCTCGATTTGTTAGAGCCCCTGCTTGTTGTTATGTTGGTGGATGGGAAGGCCATTCTGGCATGACTACTATAGCCAAGGGACCAGGTAGACTTCCTAGGCCGCTGCTACGCATGGTCTTCCCTCCATGGTAGGTGTCTGAGGTCCCAATCGAGCCCGCATTGCGTCTGATAATTGCAACATTCTATTGCACCTCTTTTTCGTGGAGATGCAAGTAGAGTTAGAGCTTTCGTTTAGTAGTGCTTAGCGAACTGGTGGAAACTTCTCTTTAGGCCTTATCTCCTAACTACCAGAAGGGAACCTTGCGTTCCTGGGAAATGACACCTTTTCGTTTTGTTTGAAGTTTGTTCGATGGCTTTTAGGCTGTCAGCTACAAGGGGGCTTGATGAAGACACTTGGATGCACAACACTTCATTTTCTTCTTTAAATCTCCTTGTCTCATGGAATAGGGACTATACCTATCGTTCGCTCTCTTGTTGGAATATTTCCATGTTTTCATGCCAATCAAAGTAGCATTCGCTACCCATGGTTGACAATCGGCTCCTTAAGGGTGTTGACATCCTTAACGTTCCCACAAATGGCGCCAATGTTGATACGAGGTCAACTGGAGTCAGATCATCCTTATGTTGTGCCACTGAGAGCTTTTATCCAGCAACAAAGGGTTGGGTGAGCTTTTTCCCTACACAAATGATGTCCGGACAGGGTGTCCGGGCACGCCCCTTCGAAGCTTAAGTCAGGCACAGGTAGGTTAGAGCCTTTAGAGAGAGAGTGAATAGGTCAGCTTAGGTGCACGCGTACCTGGGTTATGTTTTAGGAGGGCTTTTTATAGTGCTTAGGAGAAAGTCACTGTAGTGTTGAGTAGACACTTTGACCTTCACCGTAATGATGGCTATCCTGTAGGTGGCAGGGTAATCATTACAGTTTAGGGCAACTGACATATGTCGTCAGATGGTGTGTAATGATGCAACTGCCCGTCTTTTCAACTTGTTGGAGGTATGGGGCAATGTGTGACAATCCATTGACATGGACATAAGGATTGGAGAATATCCCATTAGTCATTCCCATGTTAGATGAAAATGATTACATGCAGCAAGGGGGCTTGAAGGTTGGCTGGAAGACGTTGCCCGCTTAGGGAGTCTGGTGTTATTTGTCGTGTGCCTGTGTGGTTTAGATAGAACGTTTCGAGCACTATGGCAGTTATCCAGACAGTGCTGAGGGGAGTGAGACATGGATTGACATGTGGAGGGTCCCTACAGTTACTAATAACAGTCATGCATTTACATTGAGTGACGATTCCTTGGTTGTCCTACTAAAGATACATAATTGAAGCTTTTATGGCCGCTGACTACTTCGGCTGAGGATGCTTTAGGTTGATCTACCTTAGTCAAGTACTAGTCTCGTCGGAGAGCCCATCCGGGTAGGTCCACCTGGACAACTCACTAAGGCACCCACGATGGTGATACTACACCGTATAAATAAAAATAACAAAGAAGTTTGTACATGAAATAGGGTATTTGGTTATGGAAATGATCTTTCTTCTCAACAAGAATGGAAGAAGTTTGCCAAATTCATGGCCAAGAATTAGTCACATATTTTGTTTTGGTTTTTTTACTTTTATTTTTATTTTTTATTTACTTGTTGATTGGAAAAGTAATATTTGTCGATGCATGTATGTTTACTTAGGAATAATGATGCAAAAGATGAATCATGTGGAAAGTTATTCCTTGCTTAATTGGTAATTACAAATTTAAATATTATTTTATGGCCAAATGGGCCACATGGATCATGCAAGAAAAAAATTTTCTCAATGGATTGGAAGTGGGAAAGGATTCAAATGTATTTAAATTTTTTCAACTATTTTTATAAAATGACGTCCCTATTAAAATCAATTATTTTAATGAAATAATTTTACAAATGTTAGATTCTCTTCATTTATGCTAATTCATTTATTCCTATCCTTAAATTAAATACATCAATAAAATTATAAACACCTACCATCTACATTGTAAATTCATCAAAAATATTTTACATCAATTGTTTTGATTTTCTTTCAGACTTGAAGAACCGGCGTCAAAACCATGAGTTTGTTTGAGAATATTAGATTGTGGATCAGAGAAAATCACTGGGAATCACTCAAGAATAAGATATATGTATCTTTCAAGGTTAGTCTATTATGATAAATAAACTATTTAATTGGGTATGTTGCTAGCAATAATGGGGAGAGTTGACTATTTTGTGAATTGATCACCTTGGAAGATCTTCCGGGATCTTACTTCGCCATGTTCAAACTCTGGCAATCATGAAAACTAATTATCTAAAGTTAAGGTTTATGATTAAAAATTTTAAATTATTTCTTTGATTGCAATTTGTGATTTTGTTTTACCATCTTCAACTCCAACCTGATTGTACTCTGTACTCTAGTTAAGACCGGAAGTAGAGGAATCGGCCATTGTTGTTGAATGAGCAGTCTCCTTTCTATATTTTGCTAGGATGGGAAAAAAAGTTAACCAATTGTATTTTAATGGAATGAATGACTCTTGGCTTAACCTTGGGAGAAGTTGATACTTCTTATATGCCGCAGGCCAAAACGTTAGGCTAATGCTAAAGTATGAAATATGGATTACAATTTCCCATCTCATTGGATGGATCCATTTGCATAAACAGTACAAAGAAATATTTGGTGTCATATTCAATTTTTAACAATCCCTTGTATGATCAAAGAAGTTCATTAAATTTTACCAAAAAATATATGCATTATTCCAATTATGTTTTTTATTTTATAAATATTAAATATATTTGATAGCTTCATTTTGTTCTTAAAAATTATAAATACAAAATTGTTTTTGCTCTAAAAATAATAAATACAATATCATTTTTTTGTAATTATTATATGAAAAAAGTCGGGGGATACGTTTTAAAGTTATATTTTTTTACGATTTGTTTAGTGGATTTTAGTGAATTTTAATATCGACAAGCAAGACATTCATGTTGTTGTTTAGTTGTAGAAAAATAAGATGTGGTGATTTTTGAGGATTAATTTTATAATCTGAAATGTGGGAATGGTTGGTTTTTGTTCATATAGGTTTTAATATTTCTCCATTCGCTGTTTTTATTCCTGGTTTTTTTTTTAATTTTTAATTTAAATATACATATGGAACCATAAATGTCTATCTCTTAAAGTAATCTATAATAAAATGTACGTCAAGTAAATTTAAGGTATGATTAAGAATAAGGGCATGGAACTTAGGGAAGTGGTAGTAAAGTAGTTTCTCCAAATGTGTGAATTATCTTATCTTTTTGGTATAAATATTTCCTTTTCCTAAATATGCAAATAAAAAACTATTTTTATCATATGTATGTATTTACTTTCCAACTATTGTCATGTATTGTGGACCTATTTGATCTTAATTCCCATAATAATTGACACCATTTTTTAGTACAAAATTATTTTTAAAAATCACTAGATTCATAAAAGAATATAAGTTTCATTTCATTTGAAGTTTGTTTATTTAGTGAAAAGATTTGTAATACTATAATAGTGTGCAAAGGAAAAATTAATATATAGTTATTTTGGACCAATTTTGATCCAAAAAAATTTGATACTCAATATTATTATACTTGCTTTTATAATTTATTTTAAACAAAATATCCTTAATTATTTTATTTTCTAAAAATATTGTTGTTTATTTTTTAAGAAAGGTGAAAGTTATGGCTTTATTAAGATCATATTTTATGATTTCTATGAAGTCATATAAGTTAAAAAAAAAAAAAAGAAGAAAAGACAAGAAAAGTTAGGTTTAATAAGATAGAAAGATTTGTCAAAAATCATATATGTACAAAAAGAAGAAAATATAGGAAAAGTTAGGTTTAATAAGATGGAAGGATTTGTCAAATAACTACTTAATTAACTTATGGGCATGTATCAGGGGCTTTAATATTTTTAAAGTAAAGTACATGGCTGGTAAAGATAAAAGGTGGAGAATGCATTTATCCATTGTTACGAAAAAAATTCCCCAATTTCTAAACGTAAGACGGAACGTTGTAGTAGAAGCGTAACCAATACATAAGACTTGAAACATGTGTAAAATGACCTATATTTTTGTAGGACTCAATTTTATCGCGACAAAAAATCAACACTAGTTTCGGTACCATTATAAATATATGGAACCAAAAATAAATCGAAGAAGACTGGAAATATGAAATTGGTGGTAGCTTCAAGCAACCCAAAGTGACGCAGCATTGCCATCATCGCACCTGTGGTTAGCATATAACCGTAAGATACAAATGTCAGGGTGGCTTTCTTTCCATTCATGGGGAATGTGGCAAGGAAATTAATACCAATAGCAAACAGAGAAAGTACCATGGCTACGCTATCTGCTACGAAATTTTTTTTGAAATCTGCCCTTACTGCATCTGCCATGTCTCCTCCGTGCCCTTGGTGCCATTGGTAGGAAACGATAAGACTGCCATGCCTTGGTCATTGCTCTTGTCCTGAATGTAGCCACCAGGCAGTGTGAAACCTGCCACGAAGGTTACTGTTGCTATGAGTGTCGCCATTGTCATATGGTTTTTCACTGTCTTCTTAAGTTCAGATATTTCTTCACTTTCTTTTCTTTTGCTTCTATCGCTGTCTTCCTTGATCTGTAGGGAACCCAAGGATCGGATACAAACTCTAGAAATACGACTCCGTATCTGAAACTATAAAAAATTTACAGAAATTAAGCATGAATAGATATTCCATTAAAAATGGTGAAATAATCATCTTCACTTTTTGTCAAAGAAGGAAAACAATATTTTTTAAGATAAAAGGTCTGTGATGCATGATTACTACCAAAAAGTGCTATTTTGTAGACCTAATTATAATGGTTTTAAGCACCTTTGTGTAGTAATCATATTCATTTAACCCAATTAATTCATTAAGGTCCTTAGTAATTGGTTTTAACCATTTTGTGGCAAGTTTACATGTTTTTATCAGCTTATGAATCAATTCAAGCATGCCAAATGATGGAGGAGCTAATTAGACAAGTTAAAGCAAGGATTTTGGAAGTTTACAGGCTTGAATTTCAAGTGGAAACACGAGCACAAGCAAAGAGAATGCAAAGAGGAAAAACAAGCAAAGTGAAGAGGAAAACAGAGGACAGCAGCTGCAGTCTTCTCTCGAACTTTTGGAGCACTTCCCGAAGTCCATTTTCTACATGCTATATACCATTTCAAAGCTCAGGAAGTCAAGAATCCAACGCTTCAAACCGTGTACAATTTGGAGCTGAAATGAGGAAGATATGGCCTTCGGAAGACAACTGCATCAAATCTTGTGAAAATTTCGCAAGGTGAATTTCTCCTTGCGAAATTTCGCAAGGAGAAATTCACATTGCGAAAATGCCAAATCTCCTCTGTTTCTCCACGCACGCACCACCGACTTTTGAGATATTTTTAGCTTGATATTTTCTCATGTAAATTCCTTTTGTAACCTTGTATTCAGCCATCATAAGGCTTTATCTTGTAATTTTGCTATATATAGAGGTGCACAACACCTCCAAAAAGGGAGATTGGAAAATGGACGGATGGGGTGATCGATCCTTTGTAGATTAAATTAGAATTATATAAAGCTCTGTTTTCCTTCTTTTCTCTTTTCTTTCTCATTTTCTTAGTAGCCAAACAGCCTCTGAGGACTTTTCCTCAGAGGATGGTTGGCTAAAACCTTTAAGTTTCTCAAAGTATGGATGTTATGTGATGGCTTGGATGCAATCCCATGGAAATTTCTCGCACCCGGAAGGTAAGGTAGTCGTTTTTCATTAATGGTTCATTAATGTAAATTTTGGTTTTTATTTCCTTTGGACAACTTCCAACGGCCAATACTTGATAAGCTTTTGGATTTCTATCCATTAGTTATCTCCTACGAGCTATTGGAAGGTGAGGTTTTCAATTCCAAGTTTTGCATTAATCCGTTAGAACCAATTTCAATGGCCATTGAAAGGTGAGTTTATCACCTAGAATGACTTTGAGTTGCCAATATTTGGTAAGCTTTTGGCTTTAGACCATTAGTTATCTCTTACGAGCCATTCAAAGGAAGTCTAAGGTGAATAACCATTGATGAAATGCACTACCATCTATTTTGTCATTTTAAAGGATTAAAACTTGATTTGCTAAATCCATACCGGTTCGGGAAGCAAGCATCACCATAGTTGCAACCCCAACGCGAGGAGCCTATCCTGAGATTTCCAATTTGCATAAGAGCCAGAGCATAGCTATCATATCTTTGAGAAACTTGTTTTTACACCCTTTTATTTTAGTCTTTAATGTTAGCTTAGATTAGTTTAAATCTCTCTAAAACATTTTCATCTTCTTTTAAAGCTAACATCCATAAGAAAATCACCTATTTTCCTAATTTGAATATCACTCGTGTTTGCGAAAACCCTTCCCAGTGAACGATCCTAGAACCACTATGCTATAGTAGCTTGGCTACTTTAGTAATAGTATTTAAGGTATAAATTTTGTTGATACGCCTTTAAAGCTAAGCTACCATGAGTCGCATCAATGCAAAAAAAAAAAAAAAAAAGGTAAAATAAATTAGGGGTCAAAGCAGTAACATGTACATAGGAAATCGAAAATTTTGATAGCCTTACCCTTGATCTTCGAAAGGTGTCAAATTTCAACACTAGCGTTGTGGTCAGAGGCATGATAGACAAGCAAGAATTGTGAAACAGTTGAAGGGGTGTCTTTCGTTCAACATTCTTCTGATACTCCAGTCATCTTAACCATTGAATATTTGACAAACCTGAATTTAAAAATATTTTCGTTTTAGGCATAATCAAGTGAAAAACATTATTACCCTCATCATCAACTTTCTCGCAACAATCTGGAAAGAGTGAGACCAGCACCTTCACTACGTCCACATGGCCTCTACTTGCTGCAATATGAAGAGCTATCCTATTTCCATGGTCTTTGTGTTAGTGATAACGCTAATGATAATGATCATTCAAATATTCAAGAAAACTCAAGTCAGTGAGCTGAGTTTCCGTCAAACCAGTGAGCTGCATTTCCGAGTTTATCTCCAACGACTCTATCCTATATTTGAATGTTTGTAATCAATGTTCAGATGTTTATCTCTTATAACAACCTTAGATTTTCTAAGGTTTGATCTGATCCGAATGTAATTATTCTATTATAAATATACGTATATACTCTATATCTAGTGAGTTTTCTTTTAGAACAGTTTTGGTTTCTTTCATGGTATCGGAGCATCTATAAGCTCATGCTTTACTCGATCCTATGGTTGTTTCATCTAATGCTTCCACTACCTTTAACCTTCTAGCACAATTTATTTCCATCAAGCTTGATGGTACTAACTTTCTTGCCTCGAGTGCCCAATTAATTCCACTTTTTCGGAGCTATGGCTTGATGAGGATTGTTGATGGTTCCAATCCCTGCCCTCCTCAATATTCTAGTGATGAGCTCTGCAACCAAGGTGTTCTTAACTCTGCCTATGTAGTTTGGCGGTATAAGGATCAAACCATGCTTGGTTAGATTGCCTCATCCCTTTCTTCTTCAATTGTTTCCACTATTTATGGTCTGGAAACATCTCAACTTGCTTGGCATGCCCTCAATTTGTGTTTTGTTGCACCTTCCACTTCTCGAATTTCTCTCATCAAGAGAAAAGTCCAGTCTCTTCAGCAAGGCTCCATGTCATGCCAAAGTTTTCTGGATGAAGTCAAATCTCTCTCAAATGAATTATTAGTAGTTGGTAAACCTGTTGAGGATTCCGACTTGATTTTATCTGTGCTCAATGGACTCAACTCCTCTTTTCATTCCTTTGTCACAACATACATGCTGCTTGCAAATGAAAAATCCATGTCTTTTTCTGACTTTCATCCGAGCTGCTCAACTATGATCTCCTGCAGAAATTTCACAACCACACCATTCAATCACTAGTTCCTATGCTCTTTACTTCCACAAAAATAGTTCTAAACTAGGAACACGCAATAACAATATCAATCTGTCTCGCTCTTCAGGTACGTCCAAATTTCCTGGCTCAGTTCCATCTTCTTCACCATTTCAGCAGCCTCTACCCCACTTGCCATCTTCATCTTCTCCACCCATGTCCCATGATTCTCGATCTCGATCACCTTGTCAAATCTGCAAAAGAGAAAATCACCAGACATTAGATTGTTACAACCGAATGAACTATGCCTTTCAAGGGAGGCATCCTCCAATAGAGTTGGTTGCTATGGTTGCTGAGGCCAATACCACCTACCTGAATCAACATCAATGGTACGCTGATAGTGGTGCGAATATTCATGTTACTTCTAATGCAACTAATTTGGCAATTTCTCAGCCTTATGAAGGCACTGATACCATGGGCGTAGGTAATGGGGCAGGTTTGATAATCTCACGTCCTGGCAATGCTACTATTAAAACTCTTTCCTCTACTCTTGCTTTAAATGATGTTGCTTATTGCCCTCAAGCCTTTGCCCATCTTTTTTCCATTAATAAATTTTGTAAGGACAATAATGTGGTATTTGAACTTATTGGTTCCAATTTTTCTATGAAGGACCTCGAGATGGGGGACACACTCATGACGGGGCCCAGTGATAGAGGATTGTACCCGATCACCCTACAATAGCTATCATCATCTAAATTTCATGCTTTCTCCATGATTGTTGGGGTTAAGGCCTCTACCGCTACTTGGCATTGTCGTCTACTTTGCATAATGTTCTTCATAATTATTCTCTACCCGTTAGTGATTAATTATTTCAATAAAAAGTCTATTTATGTGTCATGTCAACTAGGTAAGTCTAAGCAATTACCATTTTCTGCTTCCTCAAGAGAATCAACTACTCTTCTAAAGTTAATTCATTCTGATGTATGATCCACTTCCATTCCATCTTTGAGTGGTTGTCTCTACTATATTATTTTTATTGATGACTTTACTCGCTTTTGTTGGCTATATCCCATTTCTAATAAATCTAATGTTTATGCTACGTTTGTCAAATTCAAAATTTTAGTAGAAAAGCAATTTAATTATCCTATTAAGCAATTACAAACTGACAATGGTGGTGAATACTGCTCCACCATTTTTAAACAATTTTTGAGTGATAATGGGATTTTTCATCGGCTCTCTTGTCCACATACCTCTAAACAAAACGGCCATGCTAAGAGGAAATATCGTCATATAGTCGAAATGGGACTCACTTTCCTTGTGCAATCTGGATTACCTAAGAAATTTTGGGTCAATGCTTTCTTAACATCCATATTTATCATTAATCAGTTGCCCACAAAAGTTTTTAATTTTTCTTCACCCTTTGAATGTCTATTTCATCTTCCTCCAGATTTTAGCTATTTTCGTTCATTTGGGTGTCAATGCTTTCCATGTCTTCGACCTTACATGCCTAATAAATTCTCTTACTGTAGCACACCATGCATTTTCATTGGTTATTATTCTAATCAGAAGGGGTTTCGTTGCTATGATCCTTCCTCCCGACATGTGTATATTTCCAGAAATGTGATCTTTGATGAGGTTGTGCTCCCTGCTCATGTACAATCTCCTCTCATGGACTCTGGTAGCAGTGTTCCCTCAACAGGTAATTCTCTACCCTTCATTCATTCTCCTCCTTCACACATTTTCCCTTCATCTTCTCCTTCCTCTTCAGTTTCACCACCTCACACTACTCTCATAATTCCCACTGACCATGATTTCTCTATTCCACCAGACACTTCATCAGACATCAACTCTCATGTTTCCTCTTTTCCTAGCAACATCCTTGAGCCCTCATCTTCTGCTCTGACTAGTTCAGCCCCTTCCTATCACGTTGTCACTAGATCACAAACTAGTCATCTTAGGCCTTGCACATACCCTGATTTTCATCTCTATTACTTAACACGTCATCCCCTTCGAGCTTTGCATGTAGGTGTTATTATTTTCGAGCCCCTAACCTATGCTCAAGCTGCTGCTATACCTGAATGGCATTTAGCTATGGAGTGTGAATTCCAAGCTTTGTTGAAGAATGAAAACTGGACTTTATGTCCTTGTCCACCCAACAAAAATGTTGTTCCGAGTAAATGGGTTTTTAAATCCAAACGTCGACCAAATGGGAGTATTGAAAGACTCAAAGCATGGCTAGTTGCAATTGGTTATCTCCAAAGTAGTAGTATTGATTTCTTTGACACATTCAGCCCAGTTATTAAACCATCCACAGTTCGTATGGTACTCGCCCTTTCTGTCTCATTTAATTGGGACATTCAACAACTAGATGTGTCTAATGCCTTCCTTCATGGAATTTTGGATGAGGAAGTTTATATGGCTCAACCTAAAGGCTTTAAAGATCCTACCAATCCATAGTTTTTGTGTAAGTTGCATACATCTATTTATGAATTAAAACAAGCCCCTCGAGCTTGGTTTAATCGCTTATCCACTGCCCTTTTATCTCTCGGATTTGTAAGCTCTCATGTTGATCTCTCTTTGTTCACCTATCACCATGACTCTAATCATGCGTTCCTACTAGTTTATGTAGGTGACATTCTCGTGACATCTAATGTTCAGTCGTTTATTGATGAGTTGATCTCTAATCTTCAGTTGGATTTTGCTATGAAGGACCTTGGGCAGTTATCATACTTCCTAGGTATTTAAGCTACCCATGATTCTTTCAGTTTACATCTTCGGCAGACAAGATACATTATTGATCTCTTTGATCGTGTCAACCTCATTGGCATACCTCCTTATCGTGCCCCATGTGTTTCGGGTACTAATATATCCAAATTTGATGGAAATCCCCTGCTTGATCCTTTTGAATATTGGCACACAGTCGGTACCTTACAATATATAACTCTCACTCTGCCAGATATCGCTTACTTCGTGAATCAACTTTGTCAACATATGCAAGCCCCAACTACAACTCATTAGACAGCAACCAAGCGTGTCCTACATTATTTGAAAAATACTCTGGACTTTGGCCTCTTTTACAAACCTGGTTCTTTCGCCATTAACGCATATTGTGACTCGGATTTGGTTGGTGACCCTGATGACAAATGTTCAATGTGTGGCTATGGCATGTTTGTTGGTCCCAATCTTATCTCTTGGTCGGCAAAGAAACAACCAGTGGTCTCTAAATCAAGCACTAAGTTCAAATATAGATGTCTGACTCTAGTTACCGCTGAAGTATATTGGTTGCGTATGTTGTTATGTGAAATGAAAATTTCTCTTGATGTTCCTCCTGTTATCTGGTGTGATAACATTAGTGCTCTTGCACTTGCCTCTAATCCTATTTTTCATGCCCGTTCTAAGCATATCGAAGTGGACTATCATTTTGTGCGTGAGAAAGTAGCACATCGAGACATCATTTTGGAGCACATTTCCACTTCTATTTAGCCTGTAGATATTTTCACCAAAGGACATATGGCTGATAGATTTTGTTTTCTTCATGACAAACTAGCTATCTACGATCTTCCTGCCAGTTTGTGGAGGAATGTTAGTGATAACGATAATGATAATGATCATTTAAATATTCAAGAAAACTCAAGTTAGTGAGTTGTGTTTCCGTCAAACCAATGAGTTGCGTTTCGAGTTTTTCTCCAACGACTCTATCCTATATTTGAATGTTTGTAATCTATGTTTAAATGTTTATCTCTTGTAACAACCTTAGATTTTCTAAGGTTTGATCTTATCCGAATGTAATTACTTTATTATAAATATACGTATATACTCTGTATCTGGTAAGTTTTCTTCTAGAACAGTTTTGGTGTCTTTCACTTTGATGCCTAGGTAGACAACATCCCTGTCAGATTGCTCTAGCAATTGCCTCACTATTGTTGGATTACAACCCATATATGCAACAAAGTGAAAAAGAGACCAACCATTTTGATCCAATTCTTTAGTTAAAGCAAGCTTCAATTTCAGTATTTTCTTTGTCATTGCTAATAAAATAAATAAATGAACAAAAGAGAAAAATATTTAAGAAAATTAAGTAAATAAATAAAGTTTCTTCTTGTAATGTGATTAGCATTAAATTTAAAAATGGTGGATCGGCCACTACATTGGTCATTGAGAATTACCAAAGCATGCAAAGTCGTTCGACCCTTGCTGCCACTATGAGCTGGTGAAGGGCAATTGTCTAGGATTATCTGCACCAAGTCCCTGAATCCCCACTCAGCAGCGATGTAAAGAAGAGTGTTGCTTTCATTATTAGCACTATAGGTAAACTAGAGGTCTTCCTGAATCAATAAATTCACCACCTCAGGGTGATGATTTCTCACTGCCTCGTGCAAGGCTGTCGTTAGTTATCGTCCTCAACATCACCTTACAATCTGCTGCAACCCCTCTTCCGTGTCTTCTTCTCCAAGTTTTTTGGCAAAGTCAACAAGATTTTTCACCACTATCAAATGCTCTCTCCTCACTGCAAGATGAAGTGGAGTGTCACATTTCTCATTGGGCTGTTGCAATAGTAGTGAGAGCGAAGGCAAATGAAGGATCCACTTAACGCAGTTTGCTTGATGGAATTGGGCTGTAACATGGAGAACTGTGTTCTTTTGTGAGGTTAGTTGGACATGAATATCATATTGCTCAAGTACATGGATGTCACCATGTGCTGTAGCCATGCACAATTTAGGATCCATGAGTGTCTTTTGGGTCAGGCTACCATCTTTAGCTATAGCTTGGTTGGTGATCTGGACTTCTCGAGCATCTTCAGCTGCAACCTGAATGGACTCTGTACTTAGTTAAGTTTGGAAGTAGTGGAATCAGCCATTGTTGTTTGACAAGTATCCGTTTGATGAGGAGGCCAAGGGATCTTTTACGTAATGACTCTCTCTTGGATCTTGGTACTAGAGAAAGGTGAGCTTCTTTCTCCTTAAGGCTGGAGGTTAGGGCTCTCTCTTTGGAAGACAATTGCTTAGGGTGTCTAATCCCAAACACCTAAGAGGGTTTATTAAGATTTCATTGTAGGCTTAAGTGACTTGGATCCATTTTGGATTTAGGTCACTTAATCTAGCCCACTAGATCCTAATTAATTAATTAGTTCTATTGAGTTTCAATTAATTAATTAACTTAATCCAAAAATATCTTTGATTCGTTCCCCGGCAACGACGCCATTTGATTCGTGTGCTAGACGGGTGTTATCAACAAAATTTATAAAACCTAAATCACCTTACACTGGGGTAACATGGCTACTATAGTATAGTGGCTCTAGGATCGTCCATAGGGATGGGTTTTCTTCGTACAAGTGACTTTAGTGAAGGTAATGAAATGGTGCTTTTCCTTACGAAAATTAGCTTTTAAAGAAAATGGAATTGTGGTTGAAAAAGTTGATTTTAAGTTAAGTAAAAATAAAAATTGAAGTTAACTACAAAGAGAATGTCTCTTAGAGCTTTAGGTCACTAGGATCGGGTTACTTAGGCAAAGGGGGAGATTCCGAATATTCTCCTCGCATTGGGGACAATAACATAAAGGATGGTTATCTCCCAAACCGGTTTTGTATTTAGCAATTAAGATTTGATCCAAAGGGATCACAAAAAATGGTAGTTGCTTCCCATTAATGGCTTCAAACACTAAAGACCCTCACCTTAAACCACCTTCCAATGGCTCGTACTTGATAACTAATGGACATCCATGGATCTAGCAATAAACATCCATAGAATCCAAAAAGCTTACCAAGTATTGGCCATTCAAGGTGATTCTCACCTTAAACCACCTTCCAATGGCTCGTACTTGATAACTAATGGACATCCATGGATCTAGCAATAAGCATCCATAGAATCCAGAAAGCTTACCAAGTATTGGCCATTCAAGGTGATTCTAAGGGATTTAAAGCTAAACCTTGAAATAAAAACGATTAATGGTTAACAACTACCTTCATTTAAAGCAAAGAAAACTCCTACCCTTGCATCCGGGTCCTTCACCTAGTTTCCATCACTCCAAGAAATGTAAAACTTAGCCACTCATCCCCTGATAAATCATCCTCAGAGGTTGTTTGGCTAGAAAGAAAAATGAAAACAAAATGAGAAGGAAAGGCAAAGCAAGGGCTCTGTATATTTCTTCCTACATGAAATTACAAGTGTCGTCTCCCTTCTTCAAAAGATTATATAAAGAGATATCTATAGAGAGGTCTTTCCAACCCCCCTTTATAGTTCCCAACCAAGAAATCCTACCATTGGTTGATTACAAGGAGAAAAAAGTAATTTACACAAAAATCTGGAGATAAAAATCTAATGGAGTCGGTGCATAGGAAGATTTCGCAGACCATGCGAAATTTCGCATGGTGTGGTTTTGCAGGGTGTGCGAAATTGTCCTTCCCTCAGTCTTGCAGCTCCTCCTCCTCTTGATTTCGCATGCTATGTGAAATTGCTACATGTTGGATTTTTTCCTCTCTGGCTTTCTTCCTTGAATCTCTGAATGGCTTGGCAACCTATTGCCAAGCTTGGCAAAGGGCTATGAAGTCTCCAAAACTCGGATTTTTCATGTATTTGAGCTTCAACTTGCATTGCCATGGATTACACAAAATTGTCCCTCATTCTTTGCTTGTTTCAATGACAAAAAAGCTATCAAAAACACCAAACTAGCCAAAAACTGATCAGTAACCCTTGCTAGGTTCCTTAATGTGCCAATTGAGTTAAAACATATTAACTACTACTCAAAAGTGTTTAAAACAGTTAATTTCAAGCTATAAAATAGAACTTTTTGAGTAGTAATCAATCGTTCATAAGTTTCTATGAAATCTTGCATTTTACAAAAACGTCTTCATGCACACATATGAATAAAAACCCATAAATCTTTGAAAATAATGTGTCATCAAGGAATGTGAGCTCAAACGTGGACTATTAGAACCATAGGAAAATATTGGCTCCCTCAAGATCCAACTAAGAAGTTAACTTAACATCATACTATAGATAATCAACTACACTATAATATTCTATGATATTAAATTAAAAAAAAAAAAAACTCAAGTTTGAGATCTATATTCCACTACATGCAAGCTTCTCATGAATTGATGTTTGTAACATAATGAAGTAGATGTTATAATTCTCTTAAGATTACCTCTATTATTTTTAAGTCTTAAATTCTCCTATTATATGGTCAATTGACAAACTCTACTACAAGAAGAGCATATGTCAAATTCCACTAAAAGAACTACTACAACCATAAATTTCATGATCACAAGTTCCTAGGATCACCTAATGAAACGCTCTATCTTAAACTCATAAGATATCATAGTGTCTATCTTGATAACACCTATTGTCACCTACCTTAATCAATAGTGACCTAATCTATGGGGAATATAGTGTTGGGATAGAGCCCTTAAAAGCAAGACATGGTGTAATAAAGATAGACTTGAGTTTCCACTAATTTATCCATTGTTTTCTTTTATATTAATTCGATCATTCAAGCTGGCATCACTTGCATTATACGTGACTTGGGTGCATGAAGAGTTGCGAAAAGATCTAAGTCATGGTTCCTTGCAAGATTGATAAGTTGTTCACAACCAATTCATGGACTTAGGTAATCCATTTGAGGTTGTAGCGCATTGCCTCTCAATTTGAGGAATGATTTATCTTGGTCATTGGGATTAGTTTCCCATGGTGAGTGTACTAGTGTGTATGGTTACATATTAAACTGGACCTATAGTGAATCATGACATTGACTATTGGGTAGTCATAATTCACCAAGCCGCTATATTGTATGAACTCTCAACCTTAAGAGGACATGGAGTTTATACTAAAGTCATCAAGAGGCTTTAAGCTATGTGTGAGACCTTAATATCGTCATATATTTTCTATGGATTAGGTCACTGTTGATAGAGACTAATGGTAATATCTGTTCTCAATAAAGGAACCATAATATCTTATGAGATTAAAACAGTTTGTCACCTTGGGTGATCCTAAGGACTTGTGATCATGAAATTTATGGCGTCGTAGTAATTCCTTAAGTAAAATTTGACAAATGCTCTTATGAGTTAGAGTATGTTATTGATCACATAGTAGAAGGATTTGTAATTCAAGAATTATGGAGGTAATCTTGAGAAGATGATAACATATACCTTGTTAGATTACAGACATCGGTTTATGAGAAGTTTGGATGCATTGGATAGTAGGTAACAAACTCGAGTTTTCTATCTCAATATAATATTATAGGATACTAGAGTGTAGTTGATTCTTTATAGTTGGATGTTGAGTTAACTTCAAAATTAAAGTCAATATTTTCCTATGGGTCCTAATGGTCATAGCTTGAGTTCATATTCTTAGGTGGCACAATGTTTGAGGGTTAGTTGGGATATTTATTCACATGTGTGCCTAAAATCATTTTGATTAGGGGATGACAATGAGGTAAGTTCAGGATGAGTCGCCCCAATCTCAACCCCATCTCATTTATTTATATCTATTTTGATCACTGCTTAAAAAAAAACATTTAAACAAAATGGCATGAGTATAGGAAATTCCTATACATGCCCTGTTTAAAAATTTTCAACAATTTTCAAATTTTTTTTATTTTTAAAATTTTAAAACAATTAAACATAAGTATACTTATAAATAAATAAACATTTATAATTTATTTTTATGAAAAGTTATATTTTATTTATGTTTAAAAAGTTGAAAAAAAAATCAAATGAAATAATTTTTTATTTAAAATTATATATAATTGGGGTGGGACAGGACAAAGTCATACCCGAACCCACCCTAAACCCATCTAGGGTTTTTAAAAACTTCCTAAACTGACCTCAAACTTGTTTATATTTATCCAAAATCCTTCCCATTAAGGGCAAGGTAGGACAGGTACTTGAAAAAAAAAGTCGCTTCTTTCTTCCTAGTTTTGAAAGAAAATGTATGGTTGCATAGGAGCATATGCATGTTATTTCTGGATTGGGCTAGGTGTTTAATTGGAACCCAATAGGGCTAATTAATCAATTAGGACCCAAGTAGGTTGGATTAAATAATCCAATAAAGTTAATTAATCAAAGGTGGCATAAGACGGATCAGAAAATCAAGTGTCTCAAACTTAGGTCTTTGGATAATGTGTTGTAACAACAACACATGTCTATTGTCATAGTCTTTAATATTCTCTTTAGTCTACAAGTGATATTTAACAATAAAGGTAGGTTAACTAGACAAGTTACAAGGGTCTAAATATATCAATATTAACATACAAGATGATGGTATAAATAAATAAGATCAAAATACAAAATAATGAGATAATTAAAGGTACAAAAAAATTTTACTATATGAGATAAAAGGCAATAACACTAAGATATAAAGTAATAACACCTAAATTTTATACATCAAGTCGTGTTTTTCAGCATATATCAAGTCATGTTTTTTAGTGTATATACATATATATACTCTTTTTCTTTGTTTCTTCTTTAATTTGTTTTTCCAATTTTTTTCCTTCTTTTTACCGTATATCAATTTGCATTAATCCATAAATTCATGTTCTTAATATTTTCCCATGCGAAATATAATTTTTTAAAATATTTAAACTACTTTTTAAATATTTTTCTTATTTTCCCTATTTTTCTTATATATTTTTTTATAAAAATTTAAAATAAATTTTTTGTTAGACTTTTTTTTTTTAAATGTTTTTCCATGGTTTCATGCAATTTTTTTCAAAGGCATTTTGCAAAAGAAATTGGATTAATACATTTTTTTTTGAATTAAAATACACCATTATGTCTTCTCAAACATGGATGATATGTTGTGGAAAGTGTTTTGCCTCATAGCCAAAGAGGTTGAGAGATTTTTGAAAAATCCTATATGAACCTCTTGTAACAACTCGCATGCCTTAAGAATTATCTCATTTCTTTCACAGTAGTAGGAGAAGGTAGCTTTGAAATTAGTTCAATTTTTGTTGGATCTACCTTAATGCCCTCTCTTGAGATGATATGGCTAAGAACTACCCCTAAGGTTGTCATGAATTACATTTCTCTCAATTTAGTACCAAGTCCTTCTCAATTCATGTCTTTAGAGTTTCTCTTTTAATTTAGGATGTACTTAACAAAGGTTTTCCCATAAACTATCAAATCATCCATGAAAACCTTCATGATCCTTTTTACCATGTTGCTTAAGATGATGAACATGTACCTTTAGTGACAGACCCATTGCAAAAACCAAAAGGCATGCTCACATGGATAATGTTTTCATAATCGAATCAGTCATTGAATTGAAAAAAGTTATTGGTTCATGGTTCAATTGTCAGATCGATGGTTGAATCGTAATTGAACCAATGACATTATAAATATATAATTTATATGTTATTAAATTAAAAATACATATAAAGAAAGTAAACAATGATAATATTTATTTTTTTATCTTTGATATTATCAAATTAAATCGTGGAAAAATATAAATGTGTGAATATTTTAAATTGTATTTATATTTGAAATAGAAAAAATATTACTTATATTTTTTTACATACTTATTATTATAAATTTTTTGAAAGCAATTATATTATTTTATTTTTAATTTGCATTTTTTTTTTACAATAGTAAGCATGAAGAACACATCTTCCTTGTACTCAAGGTCCATGATTTAGAAGGAGATGAGAATAACAAGACATTTATAATGTTCATTCATTAGATGAGATATAGGTGCAGCACGACCCAAAGCAAAACATGATTCAATCAATTTAATAACTTAAAGTGACTTAATACCTTAATTTTAAAAAATAAGTAAGAACAATTAGCTTATTCTTAAGTTGACATTTATTTTTACTTTTCTATCCCTGTTTGCCCTAATTACGTCCACAATTTCTTTTGCTACTCTATGACTTCAATTTTTACCCAAGCTCCTTTGTCTTAATTATAATTTATGAAGATAAATATATTAATTTGATGATTTAAAATAAATTTTAAGTTAATTTTATCAAACAACCTTAATACTTAAATGTAAGAATTAAGTAATAAGTTTTAAGTAAAAAATTTAGGTATAATTTAACTTAAAATCAATTTAAGTTATTAAGTAATAAGTATTAAGTTTTACCAAATACCCCAACATTGGTGCTAATAGCAACCTAAATTTGTTTAAACAATTTTATTATGAATGTGTTTGAACTTTATTATTTTAAGAAATCCAATAATTTTATGAAAATTTTAGTAATAATTTAAATAAATTATTATTATATAAAATTCTAAACTATAAGGAAACAAACTAAAATAATAAAAATGAAATTGGACTCTTTCTAAAAGAAAATGCAAAAATTAGTAACAACAAAGTTATGAAATTTTTGACAAATAATCTAAATATTTCTTATTTTATATTTGTTTTAAAATAATTTATTGACAAATTTACAAAAAATAAATTTTAGGTTAGTTTTAAAATAACTTATGTACAAATTTACAAAAACGAAACTACTTAATATATGACTCTATTTTTGGACCATGTAAACAATATTCAAAATCTAAATTAGGGAAATCCAGGAATGCAAATTTCCAAAATATAATATTTTTTTGGATATCTTCTTGAAGTAATGGCTAACAAGTATCTATTGTGTGTGATGGGTGTATGGTGGATAAAGTTTAAATATTTACTGCTTATGTGCATTCTAATGAAACAATGGTGACAAGTTGGAATTACTGACCTCCTTTCAAATGACATTCAAACATTTTTTAAATTAGTTTAATAAATGTCTTAATTTATTCTCTACCTTTTCATATAATATCAATAAATGGTAGTGACATGTGTATGGTGAATAAACTTTAGACATTTAATTTTCATACAATATCAAAAAATGGTAGTGATGTGTTTGGTGGACAAAGTTTAGACATTTAGGTCCATTTGATGATTGTTTTCGAGAACAGTTCTGAAAAATAGTTTTTGAAAATAGTTTTTTGATGTTTTGTAGAAGAAAAGTCTATTTGAAATTTGAAATTTTTTTAACTTGTTTTTAATATTTTTAAATATATTTTAAAAATAATTTTTATTCCTATTATTTTATTTTTAATCATTTTACACGCTTGTATAATTATTTTTTAAAACAGTTCTAAAAAAACAAATGAAAACAACTAAAATATATTTTCTAAAGACATCATGTTTTCTGTTCTTAATAACATAAAACAAAAAATAGTTTATGGTTACCAAATATGTTTTATTATTATTATTATTATTATTTTGGATAATAGAAAACTGTTTTTGAAAACAGTTGTCAAATAGGCCCTTAATATTCTTGAGTTTTCTAATGAAATGACAGTTATATAACTCCTTTCAAACGACACGCAAACATTTTTTAAGTTAGTTTACAAAATTTTCATTATGTTATACTTTAATGTCACTTTTTCATATATTGATTATTTACCATATGTTCATGCTTTTTTTTTTTTGTAAGAATTTAAATTTAACTAAATAATTAGAAGACTTAGATTTTGAGCTCTAGATGTTATGTATTTGATATCATAAACATTTTCTTCATGAGTTTATGAATTTAGACTCAATTGAATTCATTTTTCAAATAATAAGACCATGTTTCATTCGTAAAAAGTATTAAAGAAAGAAAAACAAAATAAAGGGATAATTTTTTTCTATTTTAATACCAAGGAAAAAGGTAGGAAAATGAAAAACCAAACAAAAGATAGTAAAGAATGTTTCATTCTTTTTTCTTTCAATTCAAATAAAAATAATGTATTTCTTAGATGGTTAATACTTTATTATTATTATTATTACTATTATTAAACATTTTTAACATTAAGAAAATTCTAATTAAGGTACTAAATCGATACCTACTGAAGTTCAAATTTAAGTTATTGAAGCGTATGGTAAAATTTATTTCATTGAATAAGGGTCTAAATATACCAGTACTAACATATAAGATCATGGTACAAATAAATAAAATCATGATACAAAAAAAAAAAAAAAAAAGATAATTAAAGGTACTAAGAAATTTTACTATATGAGGTAAAAGACAATAACATTAAGGTATAAAGAAATAATTAAGATCTAAATTTTATACATCAAATCATGTTTTTCAGCATATATATACTCTTCTTTTTTGTTTCTTCTTTAATTTGTTTTTCCAAATTTTTCCTTCTCCTTGTTCCTGTATATCAATTTGCATTAATGCATGAATTCATGTTCCTAATATTTTTCCCATGTGACATATAATTTTAAAAAATATTTAAACTACTTTCTTTTTTTTTTTTAATATTTTCCCCATTTCCTCTATTTTTCTTGGATTTTGTACAAAAATAAAAAATAAATATTTTTTTGGACTAATTTTTTTTTTTTTTAATGTTTTTCCGCAATTTCATGCAATTTTTTCAAAGGCCTTTTCCAAAAGAAACCGATTAATACGTTTTTTTTTTTTTTTTTGAATTAAAATACACCGTTATGTCTTCTTAAGTATGAGTGATATGTTGTGGAAAATGTTTTGCCTCATAGCCAAATGTTTGATCCATATTGAGGAAATATTAATACCAATAAAATATAAAAAGATGTAATATGAAAATTGTAACAAATAAAACTTAAAAATTTTATTTTTTATTAATTTTAAAATAAAATTTATACAAATTTACTAAGAATGAGTAATTAATATATTACTCATACTTTGGACTCGTGAATCTAAATTAGGGAAACTAAGTAATGCAATTTTTTGATATTAAATTTAACATTTTTTTTTCTTAAAATTTTTTCTATGTAGAAATGAAAAACTTGATTGAATTTGAATCACAAAATTCCATACAATTTAAAAAATGATCATATCTTTTTATTTAAATTCATATATAATAGGGTGGATCAATTTAATTTTTGGCCTTCAATACTATGTGAACTATAATAGTGATACAGTTTTTTTTGTTAAGATTCACTTTCTAGCCTTATCTATCATTTTTGACTTGAAATCTCTTAGACAATTTTTCCTTCACAAACATGGTCCAATCTTCATCTTCAATAAAATTATATTCAATTGCTGGTGTTTTAAGGACCTCTGGTTGGTTTTTGAAAGGAATAACATACTTGATAGTCTAACATGTTCTTGAATGATCGAAAGCATTTGCCTATCATTAGCATACAATTCCTCCTACTTTTACTATCCAATGTAAAAGAAGCTTATAAATCATTAACATAGTTATTGGTAATTAAAAATGTTTTGTAAACAAAATTGCAAAAAAGTTATAAATTGAAAAAAGTATTTTACCTCAATGGTGTCCCATAGGTTATTCTTCACTTGTATAGGTACATCTCTTTTATTATTATATCTAATTGGCACCATAGTACATGCTAATATGCCTAAAAAACTTGTTAGTTGCAAAGAAGCTTGTCCAACATAAATACCATCGGGATTGTACTTTATCATAAGCTTTACCCCTCTACTCTGGTTCTTGATAATCATAGACTTTTGAGTTATCCCTCTACAGCTCCTTTTTGTAGGTGGTTTTTCTCCTTGCTCTAGATCCCTACTTGTAATAAAAAATAGTTATAAAGTTTAAAAGTAAGTTTATAAAATATCCATAAATCCATACAAAATTTGTATGAAATATCTAACTAAAATTTTAAGTATCAAAACTTCAATTGAGCTATATAGAACACAATATTGAAAATAGATCTGTCAATGTTTTTTTGAAGCCAATCTAACATTAACTAAAATTGAAACCATAACAATCATCTAATAGTATAGACAAATGAACCAATAAGCATAAGGTTTACCTTATAGAAAACTATACTAGCATATCAATTCACCACATAAAAAATGGACAATAACTACTTAGACAAATACATGTTGTAATAAAAACTAAAATGCATTTTGAAATAAAATAAAAATTTGATCACATCATTATAACAAGGCTTGAATTCATTTACATATAAGATTTGTTCTTAACCCAAATCCCCTCACCATCACCTCATATACAAATTGCATCAAAGTCTTCCATAGCATCAAATGATTCAACTTGTGGCAAAGAAAAAATGACTGGATGGTGTTTAATAGAGTTGTCCATGAGATCATCACCCTCGTCCCTTTCGAAGAAGTCTTGTTGAGGAGTTGATAAAACAATTGACCATCTTGGATCAAGTTCATCTTATACGCATAAAACTTGCTTAGCCTAAGAAGCTAAAATGAAAAGATTTGATTTATGAGCCATTTTGTTGAATTCAGCTAAGGTTAACCTAAGATCATCAACTCTAATTTTGTTCTTATTATCAACCTAATCATGATTGAAGATTGTAATCCTAAACATGGTAAAATCAAGGTTCCAAATCTCAATAATAACCCCATAGAAACAAAGCTCACCAAATACTTGATTTTTATCCTTGGCACTAGCAATTTGCATTGTTGTTGCTACAATATTGGCTCCACTATTTTGGGTAGCTCGTAAATCATCATGCCCCTTGGTATGGTAGTGGCACCCATAATGACATAGCCATGATACTTAAACAAATAATGGCTAGGACCATGAGCTATCCATTTAAGGGTTTTAGATTAGGTTCTTCATTACTAATGGCAACTTCAACTTGTATAGATAAGTTATAGTTATTATTAACATAGTTAACCATGAGTGTAAAGAATACGATAAATTTTACTACCACTCTAGTACCTTTTGTCGCAGCCAATTAGTAAAAGTATGCATAGGCTCATCCTGTAGCCATTTTTGTCTTTTAGCTTGACATGGATATTTCATTTTCAACCATTTCATGTGATCTTTATGAAGTCGTGTATAATACTTTTATAGTTAGTATCCTATATTTATTATAAGTATGATAAACAAAGAAACAAAAGTGTGTCCCACTTACTTGACATAAGGTTGGATGATTGTTGTATTCTCCAACACATAATGATGTGCTTGTAACCATAAATTGGAATCAACCTTCATGGTATGACCTCCAAATATAGGTGCCCCAACTTTTGGTCAATTTTTGAAGTATTGGGAATTCCAATTGCACTTACATTTGATAAGTACTTTGTATAAAACTCGATGCTTTCCTTTGCAATATAGCATTTAGCAATACAACCTTTGGGCCATTTACGGTTTCGTACATAGCCTTTTAACACTTTCTTAAACCTTTCAAATGGGTACATCTACCTAAGGTAAACCGGTCCACAAAGTCTCACCTCTTTTACAAGATGCACTGTAAGATGCACCATGATATCAAAGAATGAAGGTGGGAAATACTTTTCAAACAAGCACAATGTCACCACAACCTCATTTTGTAACTCATCTAATGTAGACCTCAACCACTTTACTATAGAGAGCATTGAAAAAGGAACTCAATCTATAAATGGCATTCCTCACATGCTTTGGAAAAATAGTTTCTAATGAAACTGTCAATAACTATTGCATTAATGTATGATAGTCATGGGATTTCAAGCCATAAAGCTTCAAGTCTTCCATTGACACAATGTTTCGAAGGTTAGAGCAATATCCAGAAGAAACCTTCAATTGTGAAAGAGTTTGGCAAAATACCTTCCTTTCCATTTTGGAAAGTGTATAACATGTAAGAGGGAGATATGTTCTCTTTGATTCAAACCTTGGTGCCAATTCACTTCTTAAGCCCATGTCTACGAGATCTAAACGATAGTTGAGTTCATCCTTTGTCTTACCTGGAATGTTGAGTAAGATACTAATGATGCTTTCACAAACATTTTTCTTAATATGCATTACATCCAAATTATGACGAACATGAAGATATTTTCAATACTCAAGATCAAAGAATATGAACTTCTTCTTCCAATAATTTGCATTGATAACTTTGGATTTACCATGATTAACTTTTTTTTCCTCCATGAATTACAAATGAAATTAATTTTCCTGAGAATTTCCTTTCCACTTAATATTTGTGGAGGTGGCTTAAACTCTTATTCACCATCAAATGTGTTTTTTTTCCTAAATGGATGGTTACATGGAAGAAATCATCTATGTCCTGTATATGAGTTATTTTTTTCCCTGTTTCAATCTACGAGAATATGTTTATTCCCTGCATATTGAACAACCAAAATATCCTTTAACTGTGCACCCAAACAAGTTTCCATATACAGGGAAGTCACTGATTGTCCACAATAGAACAACTCTTAATGTAAAGAACTCTTGTTGATGTGCATCATAAGCTTGGACTCTGATCTCCCACAATGTTTTAAGATCTTTTATCAACTATGCTAAATAGATGTAAATATCATTACCAAGTTTTCGTGGACTTGAAATTAATAAATATAACATCATAAATTTTCTCTTCATGCACAACCATGGAGGAAAGTTATAAATTATCATGAGAATAGGCCAACAACTATGTTTGCTACTTAATGAACTATGAGGATTTATGCCATCTACTGAGATGGCAAGTCTCAGGTTTCTAGGTTCTAAGGAAAACTTGGGCCATCTATGGTCAACTAGCTTCCTTGATGGTGAGTCTAATGGATGATGCATTTTCCCATCAAAATCTCTTTCTTTGGCATGCCATATGAGTTTTTTTTTGTGATTTTTGATGATCGAAACATTCTTCTAAATCTTGGAACTGGAGGAAAATACCACATTACTTTTGCAGGAACTCCCTTCTTCTTTTTAGTTCTTGTCCTATCTGTCTTCCACCTTGAAGTTCCACGAGTAAGACATGAGGATGCATCTTTCAACTCATTCCTATAAAGTATACAATCATTGGGATGTGCATGTATTTTCTCATATTCCATTCCCAATGTATTCAATGTCTTTTTTGCTTCATACATAGACAAAGACAACTCATTATTTACAAGCAACATATTTCCAAGCATTTCTAAAAGCTCTGAAAAGCTTTTATCAAACTACCCAAAGCGTGCTTTTATTTTTATAATTTAATCAATGTAGACAATTTTGTAAAGTTTCTAGAACCAGGATATAAAGGTTTTCTGCATCTTTCAATAATATTTGAAATGATTCTAGGTCATTTTTTACAATCCTCCTGTGTAGCTTGAACCATTTCTATTGTATTATGCACATCATCAAATTGAACTCTATCATAATATTTTGCTCTTGTAGTTGGTGGTCCAATTGGATTTGCCTCTCCATGCCAATACCATGTATGGTAACTTTGATCAATTCCATGGAAAAACATATGCTTTCTAATCTTTTAAGGAGTATGGAATATCATATTACCACACTATAAGTATGGACATTTAATGGAGTTTTTATTTACAGAATTTTGTATTGTAAATGTGATAAAACGTTTGACCCCATCCTTATACTTCTTCGATCTTCTATCCTTTAAAATCTATGAACGATCCATTTTTTAATAACAAACTTCCAATAGTGATCAAACTTCAAATTGAAGAAAATATCAACATTTTCTATATCATTCATTTAGCAACCTCTCTTTCCTCTGTTAAAAGAATAATCAAGAATCAATTTAATACAACATTTGATTAAAAGGCTAGATTTAAGAGAAAAAAGGGTGATCATTAATGTCCTAACCATTTTGAATTTTGTACATAGATTTACACTATTGGAATAACAAGCTAATTATTGACAATTTTAAAAAGTGCCAAGGAAAAAAAAGGTCATTGTATATGTTATATATAGTAGTGATTAAGAAGCTATAAATGTTATTGACCTTGAATACTTGCATTAAAGATGATGTACAACCTCAATTAAACAAGTGCATATTAATATTATTGACATATACAATTCAAGTTGTGTTGCATTTTTTATGGCATTTAACATCTCCAGCTTCATAAATTGGGGAGTGGTTCCTATCCCATATAAGAATACATAATCTCTATGTGTCAACTACCAATGTGCTCAATTTAATTTTTTTTTTTTTTTTTAAATGGCAGCATTTCCCTATGGTTCTCCAAGTACATAAAATGGACAAGACATAATGTGTGACCTTGTCCAAGTATGTACCCAGAGAACAAGAAGAAAGAGTACCAAAATTTCTTTTAAATGAATTAAGAATAAGCAATTAACTTCATAGATATTATGTTTTCCTACACTGTCTAATCAAACAATTCAAACATCATTTGTAGAGAAAAGATCTTTATCACATGGTAGACAATTTAAAAGTTGTCAACGTGAAACTAGTATAGATAAAACCATTTTCACCTTTTGACAACTAAAATGTCTTTACTATCTAATAACAAAAATTCGTCTCCCAGTGATACTTGAACGAGAACTCTAAGGTTGCATGCAAGCATAGTTGATTAAAATTAAAACACAATTACTTACTAAAATATTACAAAAAAAAAAAAAAAACAATATAACTCTCATTCTATCATGTTTATCTTAAATATATAACATTTAACATGGAGACCTAAAAACCTTTTCGCAACTTAGAGAGAAACATCTTTTACAAAAAGGTCCACACCAAATTTAATCAAATTAATCTAAATTGACAATTTTAAATATACATCAAGTAATTATCCTACAAAACAAATAATAAGGCAATCAAAATTTTATAATTAATTTTTTTGTCCAAAATTTAGCCTATAATAGTATTTTGTGAACAATAAAATTTTAACTTGTCTCTATGTAGTGCTTTTATATTTGGTGTTTTTGAGAAGAATTCACAAGCATTATAGGGATAATATATGGCTTAACATACATTTTTTTCATTTAAAATAAAAATTATGAAAACATTAAGTATTAAGATGGCAATATTTTTGGTTTGATTAAAATTTTAATCTCTTTATTATAAAACTAATATAATATACATCTAAATAATATGTAAAGAAATTCTAGATGCCTATGTAAAAAAATAAATAGTGCATCCTAATGGAAAAATCAAGAATTAATTTCATATTTTGGAACATTCTATATAGTCAATGATACGAATAAATTAGATTAAACAATATATTCAATTAACATTTCATCACTTAAAATTAACACATGCAAACCCTACGTGTTAGTGTGTAAAGCATGACTCGCTTTGTAAACCATATATCATAATATAGGAGCACACGGTGACAAACAGGGAACATGGTTTTCATAATTTTAAGAAATTAATAAATAAAATTTTAAATTATAATTTTAACCTTTTAAATATCTAAACTAAGCAATCATCCCCTTTGAACCAAATATCCTAAAATTGTTTTTAGGTTATAATTAAATTTTTGTGTTATCAATTTTTATTTAATTTTAACTATTTTCTATTTTCAAATGGTTTGCTAAATTAGTTTAATATATTTATAATCAATCAAGTAAATTAATTTAATATAAAGTATATTTATGTGAAATAATTTTAGTTTAATAAATAAAAATTTATATTATACTTTTACAATAATATTTTATCCATATAAATAATATTCACCCATCATAATATTTATATTCCTTTTATATCATATTACCTACAAGATCTCATATTTGATTTTATTTCCTGTCATTTTTAGCCTTTTAAAAAATTCTTAAGAAAATTTTGAAACATAGAATTGGTTTATTCCCTTTTTTGTTTTTCTGTTATTTTTATATAAAATAAAAATAGAGAAAATACCCATATTTGAAAAATATACCTATAAATTTGGAATTCTTTTATGAAAAAATCAATTAAAATGAATGAGATAATATTTCTATTTTCATCCTTGAACTATTTAATCGAAAAGGTAAGGATTAAAAAATTGTAGAAGACATTTTTTTTCTTCTTATTTTTAAAAGGTAAAGATCATTGTTTTGAATTTACTGTTTCAATATACCTTAACCAAATAACCGTTTCTTTATTAAATGTTCATTTTATTTTTTTATCAAATTGATAATAGTAATATACGACAATAATAAATGATTAAGAAGAAAATAGTAATAAAAGCAATAGAGAAAATGATGACGAATAGAATGAAGAAAGCATAAATCTTTTTCCTGGACAATGCAACGTCAAAGCAAAATGAGACCAAGGGAGGAAGTGCTCTGGAGGCTTCAAGCCTTGAATGGATGCCAACAATGCGTAGTGGAGCCATCCCCCGACTCACGCCTGAGCAAAGCCTGAGCCATGGTAACAAATATCTTTGAATAAAGAATATTTTTCTAACATACCCCAATTATGTACTAAAGTAGACAGCTGAGAGTTACTACTTGTAAGCAAGAATAGCCTGATCATCTTCATTGAGGAGCATTCATAAACACTACTACTGTTTTTTTTTTACTATAGACATTGACCTAATACCATAAACCATTATTATAGCTTTCTGTAGAAATTTATTTTTTCCTGGCCATATCATACAAGGGAGCTTAGAGGAATTTTTACCCTGATTAACAATATAAAAAAAGGCATAATATAAAGGAAGATGTGATGTTGTAAAGATTTGACCCCAAGAAACCATGAAAAATGAAACTACTGCAGTTAAAATATTATAACTAAGTAGAGACAGAAGAGCTAAATAGTGGTATAAACCTAGATAGTGCAATAGGTGAAGAAATAGCATAGGATCAAATTTGTATGCAAATTTTTGTCTTTAAACATACAATTGTTTGAAGCATGAGAAATTCTCAATATTTAATTTCCATTACATTTTATTAATCATTTCCTTTTATGGACAAAGATTTTGGATGTATATATTAGTGAAAGTGAGGACTCAAGCATGATATTTGATCAAAGAATTTCTAGTGACTTTTTTTCTAGCTCCCAAATTTTTGCACTAGTCTCCTTTTCTAGTAAGTCACATGGAAATTTTTAAGACTATCTACCTCAAAAACATTAACATTAGCAAAAAAAAAAGTAATTTAAACTTTTAGTTGTGTATGGAAAGTATGGGTGTGTATTTCATTTTCAGTAAGAAAAAATTGCAATATGTAAATAAATTACCTATGACCAAGGATCAAAGCAAAGATGAAAACTGTGATCTGGAAAGCTAATGACTATATCCAGCTTCAGTGGCTCCTGTATAAATTGTCATAACAATGAGATGTTTTAGTAGAAATATCTCCAATCTACCTCTTAGCAATGCTGGAAATGCAAGATACTTAAGAAGAAGACATTAATTATATCAAAATCTTATCTTAAAACTTCGACTTAAGAAAAGAGTGCTATCTTTGGGTACTTAGGAATTCAAGGGAAGCTACTAAAACTTACTTTTGCATGATGTTTTGATGATAGTAACATGAACATCTATGGCCATGCTACTTCATGGATGATTGTATTGATAGAGCAATTCCCTTGTCAAAATTCCTTTAGTTATCACACCTAATTGATTCACTTCCAAGGCCCCAATAATAAAAAAATAAAAGGTTTCAAGAACCCACATATACTACAGGAAAAATGGTCATTGTTGACATATATTATCTTTACTTAAAGTAGTATATGTCAATATTTTTTATTTAAATGGGCAACTATGACATATAAAACTTAGTTAAAAAGAATAATGACATATATGAATTCCAGTGATTATTCCATGACTTATGACGATGCAACCTTGACAGAGAATTTATAAGTCAATATAAAATTAATATATTTGTATGTCAAGGTAGCTAAATAAAGGCAATAATGACATATATGGAATTTGCTAAAATTTTCTTTAATTTATAGTAATACAATCTTGATAGAAAAATTATAAGTCAATATGTATAGTTAAGATATTCTTATGTCAAGGTTGGTAAAAGCTATCTTGACAAATAATTTACAAGTCAATGTAATTTCATTTATAAATCTATCATGGTTATATTAGTAAATATTGAAAATCTCACTTCTCATTTTTTTTTCTTTTAATTCTTTTGTTTTTCTTTCAATTCTATCTAGACCGGCCATTCCCATCCAAAAGCAACTTCAAAGAAAATCCTAAGAGGCCACCATTAAAAATTTTGTGAAAAGTAAAAATAGTTTTTATGAAAATTTATTGCATTAGATATTTATTCTCCATGCAAATGTATATCCTTTATAGGGTTTAATTTTATTTTTTTGTGTTGTTTTGTTTTATTTTTTTTTTATTTTTTTTTTTTTGCATTTTTTATGACATTTATTAAATGATGTAACATGACTTCCTGTTCAATCATCTAATTATCCCAGAAGGCATTTGTATAATGATCAGAAATAAGATAATTCTACATTGAATATGGTAACTACAAACTATAGTGGATACAACACAAACGAAAGATAAGAAATCTTTTTACAAAGCTAGAATTTGTCTTTTTCAGGTTACTTCCTTTTCATTGTTTTCTGTAACTAATAACTTTGTAAAATTTGTTTTATGCAGTACATTCCTGGAACAAAGATGGTGTTCCCTGGACTAAAGAAGCCTCAGGAATGGGCCGACTTGATTGCATATTTGAAGCAAGCCACTACTTAATTTGAAACTAAACGTTTGAAGAGAGTCCATTTTGCAGTTGCTAGAGGTACCGGAACCAGATGGTAGTACCATTCTTTTCCAAATAAAATAGACTTATATATATTGGTAGGTCTGGCATAATGAGAGTTTGTAGTTATTGCTACTTTTTCTAAGAGATTGCCTTGGCAAACATTCAATTGGATTCAGTTACCTGTTTGTGACTATCTGATGAATATTTGGTGAAACATCAATTTACTACTATGAATGCCTGGGCTAGTCTTTATATGATTAGCAATATCAGAAGACTGGTTTATGGTTAAGTTCCTTTTTCTTTGTTTCTTTCTTTGGTTCATTTTTTTAACCCAAGCCAATGACATAAGATGTTGCGGTTGATGCTGTTAGCGTGAGGAGAGAGCATCATTGTCTTTTAGCTATGTTGGAAACATTATGAAATAATATTTGCAAGGAGTTAGTTATCTCATCTGAAAACCAATTAAGTGTATGGACATTCATATTCTATTTGTTGTAGGGTTTAACCATTTAGAGGTACACCTTTGTGTTTGATCTATTCCATGCAACATGCTTATCTCCATCTCGAGTATTACTCATACTGAAGTTTATACCAGTGTTCAACCATCATCGGTCTTATCAAGGGGGTTGTTTAGCATGTGTCTTATCAAAGGGTTTCAATTTTGAACTCTCCGTGATTGAGTGTATTTAGTTCAAATATCAAATGAGGCAAGTGAAATTTAAAGAAAAGACACTTTAAATAATGTGTTTTTGAGCAAACCCATATCAAGTTATGATGATAATTAAAATGAAATGAAATGAAAGTTGGTTTAATATTTGTGGGTTTCGCTTGATTTTAAAGTAGTTATCAACAAATGTAAGGGGAATTAATAAATTTATTTTATTTTATTTATATAAATATTAATATTAATAATTGTTTATCAAATTTAAATAATATTAAAAATATCAAATCTTTAATAATTATACCTAGTCAATGAAATATAAATATGTTAAATTAAATTCTAAACTCTTTCACTTTTTTTTTTTTTAAAGATGAAGTTGTAATCCCTTCAAAACAAAATTTTAGAATGAGAATAATTTTTTTAAAAATATAATAATAATTTTATTTAATTATTGGTTTTTGCATTCCTTAGAGTAGGAACATTACTCCCACACATTAAGTAAGCACATCCTTGGATGTCATTTTGTATGAGAAAGGGATGTCATTTTGTATGAGAAAGGGCATTTGAGATATGTCACTTTTGTAATTATTTTCAAACATATGGACATCACATCGAATAAAAGTTGTCTTCTAAAGATTTAATTTCAATTTAAATATGAGAAAACTTTCAAATTATCTCTTCGGAAGATAATTTTCAATTAAATTTTTTGAAAATACCGTAAATTTAAAAATAGTTTAAAAAATATCAAATTTTAATAACTATTTTTTAAAATTGCTGTATTTTTTTCAAAATCCCGGTAATCTAGTTGCTTTTTGTGAGTAACAAGGAATGGGCCCTCTCGGCCCAAAAGACGTGCCATAGATATTACTGTGGGCTTGGAGTCTTTGCATCCATGATGTGGGTCTCTAAACAGCCATCAAATCCAACAAGTTTTATATATATATATATTCACTATTATATAATATATAGGAATAAATTTATAAGTTCAAGTAGGCCAAAGAAGTATATTAATATATTCAAGAAAACATTATTTTCCAGAAATGAAACATTCAGTACCTTGAACTTTCTTGCTTTCTTCACTCTTCATTTCATATTTCCTTTTTTCTCTCTCCCCCTCTTTTTCTCAAATAAGACAACAAATAAAAATCTCAATCATATCCGACAGATACTCCACACAATCAAAATGCTGCCCATCCTGATGCAGTGGTCTTGGTTGATCCTGAGCTGGTGCTAGCAGGAAGGCTCTTCTGCAAATTCCAACAACTCTGAAATAAATATACCATTCACACCTAAATATAGCAGATTACTAATATTCACCATGCAAAAGTACAAGTCCCCTGGTGGATCGTATATGTCAATCTTTCTATCCATTATCATGCCAAACATCAAGTTGATTAGAGATTAAGAGCTGCTGCATCCTTACTGGACTCTGAATGACAGTTTTCTTTCAAGTTTTTAATGAAATGATGATAGTTTATGGATAAGACATTTTCATATTTATATATCCAAAAAAAAAAAATGTAGTGGTGGTGGCATCTAAATCCAATAGAGGGTTTGGAAAACATAAGTTGTAAAGAACATAATTAAGGGCTGTAACAATAACAATAAGTTTTCACTAGCTCTAATTTGATCCTAACTCTAACAATAACAATAACTGATCGCAATGTCAGCAACACTAGAATAGAAATGAGAAAGTCGGTAAGCTCAATTGACAAAAAAAGACCCAAGAACCCTTATGCTCATTACCTAAAGCTCTGATCACTGCAAAAGAGAAAAATGACGAGTGCTATGCCTTGAAATTGAAGGAAACTTGGGAGATGGATGGTGATGTGTTCCAAGGAGGGTAAGGATGGATTTTGGTGTGGACCTTCAAACAGCTATTACTAGAGGGTGGGAACGTTTTTATTCTAGGACCAGAATCCAAGTGGGATGCTTGCCCTTTAGATTTTCTTGATTGCTTGTGGCAGGGTTTAAGATTGAATTTGGTTCTTTCTTTCCTTTTTCCATCTGTTTTCTTCTTGCTTTTTGTGCTCTTTGTATGCTTGCTGCATACTGGGGGTGCAACATGTATTTGTTGGGCCCGTTTTAAATTTTTTTTACTTGCTTACCCAAAAAATGATAGTTTTTACCAGTCCTGCTGTATGGTATATGCACCACTGTTTTTCCAAAAAAAAAAAAGTAATAGTATGGTTAAGTGGAAAGACTAGAAAGGACAGATTAGAGTCAATTGATCTACTCAGGTGGCCTATTGTTTGTATGGCAAAGAAAAGTGGGAGGCTTGGCATTAGGAAGCTTTCCACTCTCAATGATTATTTGTTGGGCAAGTGGAGTTAGAGATTTCCCACAGAAAGTGAATCTATGTGGAAGAGGATGATTGATAGTTGAGAAGTCAGGGGAGGAAGGGGAGGAAGGGGAGGATTACTGTTCTCGAATGCTAAGGGAGGGGTATGGTGTCAGTTTTTGGAAGGCTATTAGGAAAAGATAGGAGGTTTTTAAAAGCAAAGTGCCCTCCATTGTAGGGAATGGGAGGAGAGTTAAATTTTGGAACAATTGCTTAGATCCTCTTTTATGCATAATTTCTTTGAAGGGGTTAGAGTTCATTTAGATGGGGCTTACATGTCTATGGTGAATTTCCTCAATTTTTCAGGTGACAAGTAGATAGGGAAAGGTATTGTATTCTTCCTTCGTCCTTTAGTGTGCCTTAGCTTCATCCTTTTTGTAATTCTTCTCTATTTATAATATTATTTCTCATGTGCATCTCAGAAAGAAAAAAAAAAATCAATTTATCTACAAAACATGGGCGGCCACACCAATTGTTGGAGAAGAGAGAAATTTGCCTAAAATGGTTTGCCCATGTATAATGGCACTCATGAGAAATAAGTGGCATGATTTACAAAGCCACGAGCAAAAAGGACACTAGTTCTAGTGAGAAGAGACCTATAGTGTATTAAATAGAAAATATGCCACTAGATAAGAGTGGTGAAATTGATGTAGCAGACCTCAACATTTGGGATGGTGCCATTGTCACAATACACTTAAGCAAACCCGAATATCATTTGGCATAAATATCTATACCTGGGTAGTACACTTCAGGTCAAACAGAATAAACAGAACAACTTATAAGAGAGAGCAAAACTGAAACAAGGCATCATTAAGATACATACGGAAGGAATTCAAAGAAAGTATAAGGTTTTTGAGAGGAAGTGCAATTGGAAGAACTAGGATTTTTCATATGTTTTTTTGTGGGGAAACATCACAATCTTGTATTTAGCTTGCCTTATTATAGATATTGATGGATTTAAACAATACCAGAAAGTATTCCAAAAAATGAGAAGATTTAACCTCAAAGGATTTATATGCAAAAGTTGCAACTTTATCTTACGAAAGATATTAGAAGACCAATAAGCATACTACCAGTAGATGCTTACTGCCAAGGCATGTAAGAAGATAAGGATATGGTCTTTTGAAGCCAGAGAGAAGCATTAGAAGAGAACCGGTTGGGTCAAATTTTATATAAATGAATTATTACTCCTATTATTATTATTAGGACAGGCATAGTATTCATGTCTTTTAAGGAGTAAATTCTTAATTTCATACTTATTGTGCATTTTCATTTGTTAGTATAAATTTAAATGATGAGAGCAAGGATTTTGATAAAAGAGAAGATTTAAGCCTAAAGATGATTTAAGCATAAAAAAGCCAGGATTCTACAAACTTCCCAAGATATCATAAAAATACTACTAGAATGTTTTACTTCTGCAAACCAAGCCTTGCTACCAAGTCATGCAGAAAAAAAGGATTATAATCTTTTAAAGCCAGGGATTGGTATTAGAGGATACTAACAATTTGAATCAAAATGAATAAATGAATTATTCTTATTTGGTCAGATTAAAGGATGTCATATTTGAATTTTCTTAACAATCCAGCTGAAAAAAGAATAGTAATAGAGAAGAGCATACCTCAAGTTGAGAAAGACATGAGAAAGCATCAGTAGTGTGCCTCATATCTTCCTCACTGCCATTGAGATCAACACCATGGCTAGAAGAAGTCATCCGAGCAGCAGCAGGACCATTAGGTGGTGGTGGGAGAGGAGACCTAATTTTCCCAGCCTCACTAGGCGGTGGAGCAAGACCCAGAGTTTTAGGTTTTCCTGTTCCAGATTGTGTCCCTGACAACCTAGCAGCTGAAAGCATACCAGTTCCACTAGTTGCCTTGTTCTTCACATTTATCCGGATGGTTTCACCATCCTAACATTCAAAATCAAACCACTAGAAAGTAAGTTCCAATCAAAATGAACAAGAGTCGATGTTAAGCTCTCATATGATTAGATGGAGAAGCAGACTAAACAAAGTACCATTTTAAGAATAAAGAAACTATTATATCATCAACCAATATGTCTAAAACAAATGACTACTGAGCAGAGAATCAGAGGGTCCATAGATCATGTGGTCATTGCTTAGAATCATCAACCAAACTTTTATTTCAAGGACCCATGATTAACAAGGTACATTTCATAAGTCGCAACTTTTTTTTTTTATTCAGAATTTCTTTTACTTTCAATGATATCTATTGGATGAAATAGAACAATCTTATCCATGTTTGTGTATATGTCCTTTGATCATGTTTCATAAGAAAAGTGTATGATCAAATTGATATAGCTCTGCTGAAGACCAACAAGCTGAGGTTCTTCCTAGTAAAGGTGTTGAAATTCAAACTCAAGATAAGACAAGGTTTACAAACAAAAGAAAAGGTAATATCGTGTCATTGGAAGCTGCTCTTTAAAACAAGAAAGACAATAAAAAAAAAAAAAAATTCTTTGGGAATTCATTGTGTGATTATGAGAATTGTCCTCACTTGATTTTGGGGTGATGAATTAGAGGCAACAGAATAAAAAAAGAGAGAGAGAGAGAGAGAGAGAGGCTTGGAGACTGATTCTTCTCCTGGCTTTTTGATGTGCTTGAAAGATGAACAATAGAAGGGTCTTCTACAATGAGGATAATAATGTTGAAATTTCTTGATAAGAAAGCTGTTCTTTGGGGGTTTTGGGAATGGGAACTAACTTTATTATTTCAAAGACTCTTAGGTTGTAACTTGGCATGTAGAGTTTCATCAAGTATATATATCCTATGTACATGGCTTTGCAATAAAATTTGTTTATCCATTAAAAAAAAAGTAGCATACCTAAAAGCAACTCGTTTCATGTGCATCATTTTATTTAAATCACAATAACTTAATAGCAATATAAAGTTGCAAAGGACATCCATATGAAAAACATTGTTAGTAACCCTCACAATTTGTATCTACATCTAACACCAAAGAAGAATAAATTTCAAAGTCATTAATGTTTTACAAAAAGCGCAAACTCGGATGGAATATTAGTAATGAATCAACTACGTCTTTTAAAAGTGAAATCTTCAGTTAATTTGTTAGTTTGACAAATATATATATATATATATCAGTTACAAATGCACTACTTATAGAAATCTGTTTGGACATGAAGTTTGGCCAGCTACAATGAGTTACAATGAACACTTGATCCTATACAAACTAGGCCTACAAAACCTAACCATCACTGATGAATTATTAGAAACAGAAATGTTTGTATATAAACATACACACATTTTGAACCTCAGAAAAGCATCCTATCCCCATTCACTACCACAGTCACAAATACTTTCATGCTAGATCTATGTGAGGCTTGCTTCCATCCTTGAAAATCATAGAAACACCAATCCTGTTAGATGAATTAATGATTACTACTCAAAAAGTGCTATTTGATAGCTTGTAATTAACTCTTTTAAACACTTTTGAGTAGTAGTTATTCCCTTTTAACTCAATTGGCATGTTAAGGACCCTTGCAATCAATTCTAATCAAATTTGTGTTAAGTTTTGGTGTCTTGATAGCTTTTTTATCACCAAAGCAATCAGAGATTGAGGAGAGTTCTTTGGAATCCATGACAAAAGATGTCCGGACAGGGCGTCCGGACACACCATAGGAGGGCGAAGGAACGTGGGCTGTAGAAAAGCTTGCTCACTTTAAGTCAATGATCCGGACAACATATCCGGATAGGATAAGCTATCATCCAGGGAGTGATGCTCACGATTGTCGTGTGCTTCTCCCTGATGGAGTTGTTCCGGATAGGGGGAGCGCCGCCATTTGTTCTCTTGAGGAATTCGGATGGAGTTGAGCCGGATAGCATGGCGACGCATGTCCTCTTGGGGAATCCGGATGGAGTTGAGCCGGATGGGTCCATACACCTTGTACACGCAGACGGTCCCCCTTTGCGACTTTTCATCTTCTCCGGATGTCTCACATCCGGAATTCTGTTCGCCATCATTCCACCCTTATCCGGATATTTCACATCCGGCTCCTGGCGCCGGATGGGAGAGGAGGCGTTTCAACTTCCCCGGTCAAACATATCCGGATCATCTTATAGCACTTACCTGGAGAGCATCCGCAACCGCCAATTCAGATTCTCCGGACAACTTGGCGCGTCAGACACTTGCGATCAGCCGGATCCATTTCGCAGCCATCTGTGCAACAGCTATGCACAGCTGCAGTGTTCTCCTGAAGCTTCCTGATATTTCCGATCGACATTTTGAGATATTTTGGGATATTTTCTTTAGATATTTGATGTCTAAATCCCCAAAGTCTCCTTGTAACCCACCTATCATAGGATTCCTTAGTCTTTAAGTAAGAACAGAGGGTGAATAACCTCATATATATAGTTTGTAATTTCCTTTACGCAGGATCATGTACATTCTGAGAGCTTGTTCTCAGAGACAACCTTTGTATAAGTAATATATCTACAGAGCACTTGCTCTGCTTTTCATATATATATTTGTGTTTTCTCGTTAATTTTTCTTACTAGCCAAACAAGCTCTGAGGAAGTTTCCTCAGAGAATGAGTGGCTAGACTTTTAGTTCCTTGAGCTAAGGTTTCCGGGAAAGGTTCCAAGTGCAAGAATTTATAGCTTTGTGGTTTCAGCCATTAAAAAGAGAAAGTGTGATCCTTTAATGATTTCTATGTTTTTAGTTAACTTAAAACACCTTTAATTCACTTGAGCCAACACTTGGTAGGCAAGTGATCTCCGTCCATGGAGATGCACTGGTTTACCTCTTGCGAGCTTTTGGGAAGTGACTTGAAGGTAGGATTTTCTAGAATCGCCAACACTTGGTAAGCTTTTGGACTCCAAGGAGCATCCATTAGTTATCTCTTGCGAGCTTGAAAGGGAAGTCCAAAGTTAAAGATCACCTTGAATGGCAAATGCTAGGTGAGAGGCACGAGCCATTGCAAGTTGCATCAGTGAGAGGAATTAGAGCTGAAATCCATTTAAAGGATACATCTGTACAGCACCGGTTAGAGAATTGACTATATGTTAATTCTCTAATGCGAGGAAATGAACCAAATGATCGGAGCTCTGTTTTTGCATAAGGAACCTCCCCTGTGAACCCAAACCTCCAAGGAATGTTTTTCTTCATAAGTAATTTCCATTACTTTCTTTTTAGTTAACTTAAACCAAACCTTTTCCCAAAGTTTATGTTTTACTTCTTAAGCTAACCTTGAAATGAAAAAGCACCAAGTTAACTTTGAATTGGTATCAGTTGTGAGTTGAAAACCCTTCCTAGAGAACGATCCTAGAGCCACTATGCTATATTAGCTAAAGCTATCCTAATGCATGGTGATATAGGTTATAAATTTTGTTGATTACTCTCTCAATCAAAGAGCACCAGCTGGACATGAATCAGCTGAGACACCAATTGGGAACGAATCAAATGGCGCCGTTGCCGGGGAAGGTGCCAACTTCATAGTGATATTATTTCAGTGTACTTGTGGTTTTCATCACAAGTTTGGTGAGTTTTCTGTCATTTTACTAACTCTTTTAGTTGTTTCTTTTACTCGTTTATATTCTAGCATAGCTTTTAATTTAGTTTTAGTTTTAGTTAAGTGAACTCTTTTTGGTAGTTTTGTTTTCCTCTGTTTTCGTTCTTTTTTAGTTACAGTTGATACTAGTTGTGTATGCCAAAGTGGATACGAGATAGTGGAGGAAGGCTTGTTAAACTTGAAACACCTCATAACAAGGAGTTGGAATTGAGCTTGAACATCATGGAAATTACACCTGAGGATCAGCATAGTCACCAGGGTCATCAGGACAATCCCAATGAAACCAGATCAATGAGGGGTCGTATGCATCCACCTCGTATGAGTGCACCATCATGTATAGTGCCCCCTATAGAGCAGCTAGTGATCAGACCCCATATTGTGCCACTTCTGCCAACTTTCCATGGAATGGAAAGTGAGAATCCCTATGCCCATATCAAGGAATTTGAAGATGTTTGTAATACATTCCGAGAGGGAGGAGCTTCTATCGACCTGATGAGGCTTAAATTATTTCCTTTTACTTTAAAGGATAAGGCAAGATTTGGCTTAATTCTTTAAGGCCAAGGAGTATCCGTACTTGGACTGATTTACAAGCTGAATTCCTCAAGAAGTTCTTTCCTACTCACAGAACAAATGGCTTGAAAAGGCAATTTCAAACTTCTCAGCTAAAGAGAATGAGAAATTCTATGAGTGTTGGGAAAGATACATGGAAGCCATTAATGCTTGTCCTCACCATGGCTTTGATACATGGCTGTTGGTGAGTTATTTCTATGATGGGATGTCTTCCTCAATGAAGCAACTCCTCGAAACAATGTGTGGAGGGGATTTCATGAGTAAGAATCCTGAGGAAGCTATGGATTTCTTGAGTTATGTAGCTGAAGTCTCAAGGGGATGGGATGAACCGCACAGAGGAGAAGTGGGAAAGATGAAGTCTCAACCAAATGCTCTTCATGCTAAGGCTGGGATGTACACCTTGAATGAAGATGTTGATATGAAAGCAAAATTTGCAGCTATGACAAGAAGAGTGGAGGAGCTAGAACTGAAAAAGATGCATGAAGTGCAGCTGTTGCTGAAACACCAGTGCAAGTAAAGCCATGTTCTATTTGTCAATCTTATGAACACTTGGTGGAGGAGTGCCCTACAATTCCAGTTGCTAGAGAAATGTTGAGAACAAGCAAATGTCATTGGACAATTCAAGCCCAATAGCAATGCTTCATATGGCAATACTTACAACTCAAGTTGGAGGAATCATCCAAATTTTTCATGGAAGCCAAGAGCACCTCAGTACCAAAGCGGCTAACCATCTCAACCATCCCAACAAGCTTCAAGTCTTGAACAAGCAATAGTGAATCTCAGCAAGGTTGTGGGAGATTTTGTTGGAGAGCAAAAATCCATCAACTCTCAACTCAGTCAAAGAATTGACAGTGTAGAGAGTTCATTGAACAAAAAGATGGATGGAGTGCAAAATGACTTATCTCAGAAGATAGATAATCTCCAATACTCAATCTCAAGGCTCACTAATTTGAACACAGTGCAAGAGAAGGGTAGATTTCCTTCTCAACCTCACCAAAACCCCAAGGGTATCCATGAAGTGGAAACTCATGAGGGAGAATCTTCACAGGTGAGAGATGTTAAAGCCTTGATCACTCTAAGGAGTGGTAAAAAGATTGAGTCACCAACACCCAAGCCATATGTTGAAGAGAAAGAAGAAGAAGAGACAAAGAAGAGGGAGGAAATGAAAGGAAAGAAGAAAGATATCAGTGAAGGGAAGGAGAACTGTGATTCAACAGTGAATGCAAATCCGGAGAAATAGCTTATTAAGGAAGAATTGATGAAGAAATGCACATCTCCGCCTTTTCCTCAAGCTTTGCATGGGAAAAAGGGGGTAAAAAATGCATCAGAAATCCTTGAAGTATTGAGGCAAGTGAAGGTCAACATTCCATTGCTAGACATGATTAAGCAAGTTCCATCATATGCAAAGTTCCTAAAGGACCTGTGTACTATCAAAAGATGGTTGAATGTAAATAAGAAAGCTTTCTTAACTGAGCAAGTGAGTGCCATCATACAATGCAAATCTCCTTTGAAGTACAAAGATCCGAGTTGTCCTACCATTTCAGTTATGATTGGAGGAAAGGTAGTGGAAAAAACTTTGTTAGATTTGGGAGCAAGTGTGAATTTGTTGTCATACTCTGTTTATAAGCAATTGGGACTTGGTGAATTAAAGCCAACATCAATCACTCTATCTTTAGCTGATAAGTCAGTGAAAATTCCAAGAGGGATAATTGAGGATGTTTTAGTTCAAGTTGATAATTTCTACTATCCAGTAGATTTTGTTGTTCTCGATACTGATCCTTTAGTTAAGGAAGCTAATTATGTTCCTATCATCCTTGGAAGGCCATTTCTTGCTACTTCAAAGGCAATCATAAATTGTAGGAATGGTCTTATGCAACTCACTTTTGGCAACATGACACTTGAGCTTAATATCTTCCATATGTCAAAGAAGCTAATTACTCGGGAAGAAGAAGAAGGTCCAGAAGAGGTATGCATTATTGACACTCTAGTGGAGGAGCATTCTGATCAGAATATGCAAGACGAGTTGAAAGAAAGTCTCGATGATCTTGAAGAAGGGTTGTCTGAACCCGCTGATGTGCTTGCTACTCTACAGGGTTGGAGGAGGAAAGAAGAGATCCTACCTTTATTCAATAAAGAGGAGGGACACGATGATGTAATAGAAGAATTCCCGAAGCTCAATTTGAAACCTCTGCCCATGGAGTTAAAATATACGTACCTAGAAGAAAATAACCAATGTCATGTTGTTATATCTTCATCTCTTACCGGTCATCAGGAGATTTCTCTACTTGAAGTTCTTAAGAGGTGCAAGAAAGCAATAGGATGGCAAATATCTGACTTGAAAGGAATCAGTCCTTTGGTTTGTACACATCACATATATATGGAGGAAGAAGCTAAACCAATTCGTCAACCTCAAAGGAGATTAAATCCTCATTTACAAGAAGTGGTGCGAACTGAGGTACTGAAGCTACTCCAAGCGGGTATTATTTATCCCATATCTGACAACCCTTGGGTGAGTCCTACTCAAGTGGTACCAAAGAAGTCAGGGATTACTGTGGTTCAGAATGAAAAAGGAGAAGAAATTGCTACATGCCTCACTTCAGGTTGAAGGGTGTGTATTGACTACAGGAAATTGAATGTTGTTACAAGGAAAGATCATTTTCCACTCCCGTTTATTGATCAAGTGTTGGAGAGAGTCTCTAGCCATCCTTTCTATTGTTTCTTGGACGGCTACTCAGGGTATTTCCAAATTCAAATTGATATTGAAGATCAGGAGAAGACCACTTTCACATGTCCGTTTGGAACATACGCCTACAGAAGAATGCCTTTTGGTTTATGCAATGCACCTGCAACATTCCAAAGATGTATGCTTAGTATCTTCAGTGATATGGTGGAACGAATTATGGAGGTTTTCATGGATGATATCACCATATATGAAGGTACATTTGAAGAATGCTTAGTAAATTTGGAAGCGGTTCTCAAAAGATGCATTGAAAAAGACTTGGTGCTCAACTGGGAGAAATGCCATTTTATGGTACATCAAGGAATTGTCCTTGGCCATATCATCTCCGAGAAAGGCATTGAAGTTGATAAAGCAAATGTGGAACTTATTGCCAAATTGCCATCCCCAACCACTATAAAAAGAGTAAGGCAATTTCTTGGTCATGCAGGGTTCTACAGGACATTTATACAAGACTTCTCTAAGCTTTCAAGGCCTCTCTATGAACTTTTAGCTAAGGATGCTAAGTTTGTCTGGGATGAAAGATGTCAAAAGAGTTTTGATCAGTTGAAGCAGTTTTTGACAACCACTCCAATAGTAAGGGCTCCTAACTGGCAATTACCCTTTGAAGTAATGTGTGATGCCAGTGACTTTGCTATAGGAGCTGTACTTGGCCAAAAAGAAGATGGGAAGCCCAATGTGATCTACTATGCAAGCAAAACATTGAACGAGGCTCAAAGAAACTACACAACTACAGAGAAAGAATTGTTAGCTGTGGTGTTTGCTTTAGACAAGTTTCGTGCTTATTTGGTAAGGTCTTTCATCATTGTTTTCACTGACCATTCGGCCTTGAAGTATTTATTGACAAAGCAAGATGCAAAAGCAAGGTTGATTAGATGGATTCTTTTGTTGCAAGAGTTTGACCTCCAAATCAGAGACAAGAAAGGGATGGAGAACGTGGTAGCTGACCACCTTTCAAGGTTGGCTATAGCACATAATTCCCATGTAGTACCTATTAATGATGACATTTTACTGAGGAATCACTTATGTTGCTAGAGAAAGCTCCTTGGTATGCTCATATTGCTAACTATTTGGTTTCTGGTGAAGTTCCAAGTGAGTGGAAAGCGCAAGACAGGAAGCACTTCTTTGCAAAGATTCATGTTTATTATTGGGAAGAGCCCTTTCTTTTCAAGTATTGTACAGATCAGATCATAAGGAAATGTGTCCTTGAAGAAGAACAACAAGGGATTCTCAGCCATTGCCATGAGAATGCCTGTGGAGGCCACTTTGCCTCTTAGAAAACAGCCATGAAGGTCCTGCAATCAGGGTTTACTTGGCCATCGCTTTTCAAAGATTCCCACATCATGTGTAGGAGTTGTGATGGATGCCAAAGACTCGGGAAGCTTACAAAAAGAAACCAAATGCCCATGAACCCCATCCTTATAGTTGATCTTTTTGATGTTTGGGGTATTGACTTCATGGGACCTTTCCCAATGTCTTTTGGTAACTCTTATATATTGGTGGGGGTGGACTATGTTTCCAAATGGGTGGAGGCAATCCCCTGTAAACATAATGATCACAGGGTGGTTCTCAAATTTCTTAAGGAGAACATCTTCTCAAGATTTGGGGTGCCCAAGGCCATAATCAGTGATAGAGGTACTCATTTTTGCAACAAACCTTTTGAAACCTTATTAGCCAAGTATGGAGTAAAGCATAAGATAGCTACACCTTATCATCCTCAAACTTCCGGGCAAGTAGAGTTAGCAAATAGGGAAATAAAGAACATACTGATGAAAGTGGTGATTATAAGCAGAAAGGATTGGTCTATTAAGCTACATGATTCATTATGGGCATATAGAACAGCTTATAAGACTATTCTTGGCATGTCCCCCTATCGTCTCGTCTATGGCAAAGCATGCCACCTCCCTGTGGAAGTTGAGTATAAGGCTTGGTGGGCAATCAAGAGGTTAAACATGGACTTGATCAGAGCTGGGGCAAAGAGGTGCTTAGACCTTAATGAGATGGAGGAATTAAGAAATGATGCTTACAACAATTCCAAAGTTGCAAAATAGAGGATGAAGAAGTGGCATGATCAACTAATCTCCAACAAAGAGTTGAGGCAAGGACAAAGAGTCCTACTCTATGACTCAAGGCTCCATATCTTTCCAGGGAAGCTCAAGTCAAGGTGGATAGGTCCTTTCATCATTCACCAAGTACATCTCAATGGAGTGGTGGAATTACTAAATTCCAATGGCATAGACACCTTTAGAGTCAATGGTCATCGCCTCAAGCCATTCATTGAGTCGTTTAAGCCAGAAAATGAGGAAATCAACCTCCTTGAACCACAAAAATCCTGATCAGAGAAGGGTTAGATGGACTTGGTTTCACCAAAGTCCATAATTTTGTTAAATATATTAATTTTTAAGTTTTGTAAATTATTTGATTGTAATTTTCGTCTTAAATTGTGTTAATTGTAACTAACTTAAATCAGGAGCAGATTCTTACCACTCAGGCCCAGCACACTGCCATCCTGAGGTTGAACCAGCATTATCAAGGCATTACATCAGCTCCTAAGCATGCCTTTCCCAGCTCATCAGGAGCCTCCTCCAAGAGAGGCAGAGGTACCACTTCCTCCCTATTTTCAATCGCTTTTGTCACATTGAGGACAATGTTCAGCTTGGTTGGGGAGAGAGAGTTGAGGAAAAAAGTTTTTGTTAGTAATGCTAAGTTATTTTGGTAATTTAGTTGCTTTTTGCTTAATTTTAAATTTTTTAAAAAGTTTTTATTCTACTCTCCATGGTTATTAAGGAAAAATTTTCAAAATGAAATGGGAGAAATTGAATTTTTGTCTTTTTACTTGACTTAGAGTTTGTATTATGCTTACTAAAGTTGATGAATTGTTGAAGCTTCTATTGAATTCAACCTTAGTTCTTCCACTTTAAGTTATTCACACACTATGCACAATAGGTTCCGAGTATAAGATGAAAGACTATTTCCCTCTTGACTTAGGAAAATTTTAGACTTGGTTCCTTTGACCTCATTTAATAGTGTTGGGACACCTTATAAAAGGCCAATGAGCCTTTGAAAAAAGAAAGAAAGAAAAATGTTTGCTTGCCTTAAAACCCGAGCAAGGTCTGAGGGGTATATGGTGAAAATCTTTAAAACCTGATGCCCTAAGCCTTAATTGGTTGGGAGTCACTGACCTCAATGCTCGTTACAAGGGTGGATAGGTGGAGTTTAACATACTGTAGGTGCTTGGGTATTAAAATTCATTCTCAAAAGTCCGGGGTAAAATCCGAGGAGTTAGTGGTTGAAAGATCCTTAAAGCTTGATGCCCTAAACCTTAATTGGTTGGGAGTCATCGATGGACCCCTGTTACATGGACAATTTAGAAAAGAATACCTGAGCCTTGTACTCCTACAATGAAAAAAAAATTTGAAAGAAAAGAGGTGCGTTCTTAGCCTATTGGAGGTTGATCATTTTGCTAAGCTTTGAAAAAGAACTAGGTTGGGGGGAGAGATTAGTTCAACATACTATATTTGGAAGCTAATAAATAACACTTAGATTTTTAAGGAAGAGTAAGGTTTGACCCTTTAGGAGTGGAAACTCTTTTAAAGCTTAAATTTGTATAATGCCTTCTCTTTAAGAATTGTGATTAGACAAGTTAGTTAATAACTCTTATTGAAGTTTGAGTTTTATTTCTTTAATGTTCCATGTGAGAGTTAGATCATTATGCCGCTTGAAAATTGTTTTTTGATCAGCATGATGTTGTAAATTATAGTACTGTTTATTTTTATTTTTCTCTCCTTCATTGCTAAGGGACTAGCAATATGTCGGTTGGGGGGAGTGATTACTACTCAAAAAGTGCTATTTGATAGCTTGTAATTAACTCTTTTAAACACTTTTGAGTAGTAGTTATTCCATTTTAACTCAATTGGCATGTTAAGGACCCTTGCAATCAATTCTAATCAAATTTGTGTTAAGTTTTGGTGTTTTGATAGCTTTTTGATCACCAAAGCAATCAGAGATTGAGGAGAGTTCTTTGGAATCCATGACAAAAGATGTCCAAACAGGGCGTCCGGACACACCATAGGAGGGCGGAGGAACGTGGGCTGTAGAAAGGCTTGCTCACTTTAAGTCAATGATCCGGACAACATATCCGGATAGGATAAGCTATCATCCGAGGAGTGATGCTCACGATTGTCGTGTGCTTCTCCCTGATGGAGTTGTTCCGGATAGAGGGAGCGCCGCCATTTGTCCTCTTAAGGAATCCGGATGGAGTTGAGCCGGATAGCATGGCGGCGCATGTCCTCTTGGGGAATCCGGATGGAGTTGAGCCGGATGGGTCCCTACACCTTGTACACGCAGACGGTCCCCCTTTGCGACGTTTCATCTTCTCCGGATGTCTCACATCCGGAATTCTGTCCGCCGTCATTCCACCCTTATCCGGATATTTCACATCCGGCTCCTGGTGCCGGATGGGAGAGGAGGCGTTTCAACTTCCCCGGTCAGACATATCCGGATCATCTTATAGCACTTACCCGGAGAGCATCCGCAGCCGCCAATTTAGATTCTCCGGACAGCTTGGCGCGTCAGACACTTGCGATCCGCCGGATCCATTTCGCAGCCATCTGTGCAACAGCTATGCACAGCTGCAGTGTTCTCCTGAAGCTTCCTGATATTTCCGACCGATATTTTGAGATATTTTGGGATATTTTTCTTTAGATATTTGATGTCTAAATCCCCAAAGTCTCTTTGTAACCCACCTATCATAGAATTCCTTAGTCTTTAAGTAAGAACAGAGGGGTGAATAACCTCATATATATAGTATGTAATTTCCTTTACGCAGGGATCATGTACATTCTGAGAGCTTGTTCTCAGAGACAACCTTTTGTATAAGTAATATATCTATAGAGCACTTGCTCTGCTTTTCATACATATATTTGTGTTTTCTCGTTAATTTTTCTTACTAGCCAAACAAGCTCTAAGGAAGTTTCCTCAGAGAATGAGTGGCTAGACTTTTAGTTCCTTGGAGCTAAGGTTGCCGGGAAAGGTTCCAAGTGTAAGAATTTATAGCTTTGTGGTTTCAGCCATTAAAGAAGAGAAAGTGTGATCCTTTAATGATTTCTATGTTTTTAGTTAACTTAAAACACCTTTAATTCACTTGAGCCAACACTTGGTTAGGCAAGTGATCTCCGTCCATGGAGATGCACTGGTTTACCTCTTGCGAGCTTTTAGGAAGTGACTTGAAGGTAGGATTTTCTAGAATTACCAACACTTGGTAACCTTTTGGACTCCAAGGAGGCATCCATTAGTTATCTCTTGCGAGCTTGAGAAGGGAAGTCCAAAGTTAAAGATCACCTTGAATGGCAAATGCTAGGTGAGAGGCACGAGCCATTGCAAGTTGCCTCAGTGAGAAGGAATTAGAGTTGAAATCCATTTAAATGATACATCTGTACAGCACCGGTTAGAGAATTGACTATATGTTAATTCTCTAATGCGAGGAAATGAACCAAATGACCGGAGCTCTGTTTTTGCATAAGGAACCTCCCCTGTGAACCCAAACCTCCAAGGAATGTTTTTCTTCATAAGTAATTTCCATTACTTTCTTTTTGGTTAACTTAAACCCAAACCTTTTCCGCCAAAGTTTATGTTTTATTTCTTAAGCTAACCTTGAAATGAAAAAGCACCAAGTTAACTTTGAATTGGTATCAGTTGTGAGTTGAAAACCCTTCCTAGAGAACGATCCTAGAGCCACTATGCTATAGTAGCTAAAGCTATCCTAATGCATGGTGATATAGGTTATAAATTTTGTTGATTACTCTCTCAATCAAAGAGCACCAGCTGGACATGAATCAGCTGAAACACCAATTGGGAACAAATCAATTAACTTCAAATTTAAGTTTACTTCCCACGTGCTTGTATATATATATATATCAGTTAAAAATGCACTACTTATAGAAATCTGTTTAGACATGAATTTTGGCCAGCTACAATGAGTTACAATGAACACTTGATCCTATACAAACTAGGCCTACAAAACCTAACCATCATTGATGAATTATTAGAAACAGTAATGTCTGTATATAAACATACACACATTTTGAACCTCAGAAAAGCATCCTATCCCCATTCACTACCAGTCACAAATACTTTCATGCTAGATCTATGTGAGGCTTGCTTCCATCCTTGAAAATCATAGAAACACCAATCCTGTTAGATGAATTAACTTCAAATTTAAGTTTACTTCCCACGTGTTTGTATTCATTTTGCATTGTTTCAGACTTTCAGTGTCACTCTTGATCTAATATACTAATTCACTTCAAAACTGTGTCAATGTACTGAGTTTCAGACATTTTCATATTTATATATCCAAAAAAACAAAATGTAGTGGTGGTGGCATCTAAATCCAATAGAGCGTTGGGAAAACATAAGTTGTAAAGAACATAATTAAGGGCTGTAACAATAACAATAAGTATTCACTAACTCTAACAATAAGAAAAACAATCTTAAATCTGAAGGGCCCAAGACAAGAAAATTAAAAAAGTCATCCATGAAGGGGAAAACCTGTCGGGGTTAAAGAACTACAACAACAAAATCTTGGCAAGCCTCAAGAGACCTCATCCATGAATATTAGCAGCTTCCCAACCAAATTGGCAGATCAGGGTTGGTAAGGTCACGAGCCTGCAGAGCAGTAGTTCTTAGCGTCTTAATTGTCGACATGTTGGCCTCCCAAAACGATAAACTCCTATAAGGCAAATTATGCTTCTTGCATAGGTCCTTCACCAAAGGGGAAATGCTCCTCAAATGGCACCTTGGAAACTGAGGAAACAAATGGTGCTCAAGCTGAAACTGCAGACCACCATGAAACCAGTCCATCCAATTTGAGCATGAAATATAAATTGTCCCACTAGTCTGCTTCTCAAACCAATCGTTCCCACAAGGCGGCCCAACATACACATTAGCTGAAAATTAGTTCAAAGTGAATCGAATATGTTGAATTGAAGTCCTTGTAGCATCTGAACAAGTTGTGGGTTGAATAGGGCTGAAGCTTGCTGTAATTCAATTGCGCACTCGTCGCTTCTGCTCCTCATGGCACGTTCTATTGGTACACACCCCATTCCCAATGCTCGTCGGATTCTCTTGTTGTTGCATGTCGGATTCCCCGCGGTGAGTTTTGATGGAGTTGACAATTGAGTTCTACATGATGAGCCAAAAAACGTTTGGGTCGGGCCATCCTCGTCACCTCTTCACGGATGATTTGCTGCATATTGAAACTGCTATGGTGTTCAGTTTGAAGGAAAGAAGAAGACGACATGACAGTGAGGCTGAGTGCTGCTGATCAAAATGTGCATGTGAGGAGGAATAAGGAGGGAGAATTAGTGGATGGGAAGTATGGATAGCTATTCATTATCACAGATGGATTTTGGGCAGCCCAAAGCATGGGCTGTGTTAGAAGAAAGACGTTTGATGTCTGATGAAGGTGGTAGGGATAGGTTTTTTTTATTGCCTAAAGAATAGGGTGTTGTAGGGTATGGCATGGTCTGAAGTACTTGTCTTGAGCAACTAAAAATAAGCTTTAAAGAGAGAGTGGTATGAGATACGGTTTAAGCCATCTGAAATATGAGCAGTAGCAAGTAGCAACAAAGCATAATTGATGGGTGAGAGAAATGGGAAGCTAGGCTAACGACCTATGGAGAATATTGATGGACGGTTGATGCATGGGTTCGTTTAAGGTGTGTTTGGAATGTTTTAAATTATATGAAAGCTAAGTATAAATATTTCATAAAATCATACAAGTTGCATATTTTTTTTTTATTTACAAAATTAAATTATTTTATGTTTTGATGTGTGATTTTTAATATCATATACACTTTACTTATGATTCATGATATCTAAAAATAATAATTATTTTGGCATGTTTATTATAAAAAAAAAATAACACATTTTGTTTTATATTTTATAAGACATGAATTAGATAACCATAATAAACTCAAATTTTAATTTTGTTTTTGGTTCATAAAGTATTAAAAAAAGAATTGCTTTGATATATTAATAAACTCAAATCTTTATTTTGATTTAGGATTCCTATGATGTTAAAAAATAAAATTATTTTATCATAAAATAAAGCTTTGAATATATATTTAATAACCTTAACATATTATTTCTCAATTTAATCATTCAATATATTGATTAATACCTCAATTTCTATAATTTATAAGATAAAGTTAACAAAAAAAACTTGAATCTTATTAAATCATTCTTAAAAAAAAAAAAAAAAAACAACCTCATTCCAATTCATTATCAAAACCTTATTGTATTTTATATTTTTAAAGAATATGATATCAATTATTATATTATTTTAAAACATAAATTTATTTGTAAGAATTAAGGTTTTAGAATTCTAAACAAACCTAAATATGCTATAACTCAATAAAGAAACAAAGTCCTAAATTAATAATTAAGGATCACTACACACAAAATAGGGATCCACTTAGTCTCTCCAAAATATCTAATTGAAAATCCAAAACTAGTCATCGATATAGTCTTACTAGACCATCAATTAATAAAAGCTAAAAACAACTCAAAAAATAACCACAATTGCACACTAAAGCATCAAAGCATGTAGGAGGACAATCCTATATGGAATGTGTCAAGAGAACAAAATAGAGGGTTTATAATATTCTAAGAAAAAAAACACGTTACCATATACATAATCATCTTTCTTAGTTTAGACTTTAATATGGTAGTATCAAACTAAAGTTGTTTGATTGTCAGCCACTTTATTAAGCTAGGTTTAAGTCTTTTCATACTTCAACTCTATCCCAGTTCATTTATGCTATATCTTTATATTTTATTACTTAGGGTTCATTTGCTTTCACTAGTATTTTTCAATTTTATAATTTCAAGGAGACGCCCAATTAATATTACTTTAAGCTTTTTTATATATATATATATTTTTTTTTTTTTGGTTTTAGGATATAAATGGTCTATTTGATAACTATTTTTTAGAATAGTTTTTTTGTTCTCTATAACAAAAAAAATAAAAATACCTTTGATAATAAAAAATATGATATTTTTATATAACATCTTTTAGTTATTTTCTATTATTTTCACTTGTTTTTTATGATTATTTTTAAAAATAATTATACAAACATATAGAATTATTAAAAATAAAATATTAAACATAAAAATTATTTTTAAAAATATTAAAAACAGGTTAAAAACATTTTAGGTTTTAAAACATATATTTTTTTTTCTCACATAAAACATTAGATAACAATTTTTATCTAATACCCAATTTATGTTGACTTTTTTTTCCTATTGAGAGTGACAATTTATTTTGAAAATATTAAATATAAAAATTAATATAAAATTTATTTGAAAAATATATTTAAAATATTAAAAACAGCTTATAAACATTTTAAGTTTGAAATAGATTTTTATTTTATAAATATGAAAGAATAATTTTTAAATGCTTGATAGCTTTATGTTTTTTTATTTTGTACCATCAAATTTTAAAAAAGAAAATGGCTAACAAACATGTGTGATATATCATAATTCTAAAAACAAAAATGTAAATATATATATATATAAATTATAAATTTTATTATTTACCCATTTTTCTAAAGACAATTTCATAAAATGAATTATTACTTTGGACTGTATTTGGCAATTAGTTCTGAAAATAGTTTAAAAAAAAAAAGTTTTAATATTTTGTGTAGTGGAGTCACGTCATCAGCATCCTAAACTATGTAATGGTTAAATGTTGCAGGTTAGATGGGTTAGCTTTGGACTACTTATAGGCTATAGGATAGTGGAGAAGTGGAGAAAATGTCATATCCCCAATCATTATCCCTAAATTGTTAGCTACTTATAGCATATCAAAATACTGAACATTACCACCTAGTCGGTGGAGAAAAAAAATAAAAAAGCGGGAAAAAAAATCCATAAAAAATGTGTTGAGGGGGAAAAAATCCATAAAAACTTGTTGCTATATATTTAAACGTTTCTGATATATATAATTAGAATCAAGGATAAAAATACCAATAATTATGGATATATCGCTACTGCGATTTTAGGGATATATTAGAAATATCAGAGAAATATCAATGAATATTTTTTCACAAATATCGGTCGAGCGAAAATTATTTAACATTCATAGGAATGACTGGAAAAACTGTAAAAATGATAAAATAAGCAAGAATACACATTTTAAAATTATTTTGTAAGTATAATTGACATAGATATGATAAAAAGAAAAAAACATAGATAAACAAACATATATTGGTAGATTTGATATTTCAATTTTAAGAATAATAAATATGCATTTTGGAAATGAATAAAGTTAGAATTGAGTTAAAAAAAATATTTGTTTTTATTGAATAAAAATAATTTATACATATGATATTGCAATAGGACTTAGTATCAAAATGAAGATTGATATGGTTCTATCATATTATTAGATGAAGGGGGCCTATCTTGTTGAAGACAATATTTATTTTCAAAATTTTAAAATACTTTTATTATAAAATGTTTTATTACATTTTAAATGAAAAATGAAATTAATTTATATAAAATATTTTATTTGAGATTTAATTTCTACAATTTTATTAAAAATATGTTATAACAATTTTTTCTATTAACATTAATTTATTTAAATAATTAAAATTATTAATAATTTATCTTATGAAATTAATTTTAATTTCTAAAATATGGCCTATCAAAAGCCAAATTTCCGATTTCATCAAGATGGATAATTAATATATATTTTTATAGAGGGAGGAAAATTGTTCTCATAATTTGTTTCCTTGTTTTTCTATTTGTACTAAATCTAAAAATCAAAAGGCCTCACTTCCTTTGACTCGGCCATGAAGAAGCCATTTCTCAAGTTGCCTTCCACAAGAGAGAATCCCTAAAAAGGCCATTTTTTCCTCTGCCACTCTCATTCAACGCAGGTACTAATCTTATATGGTTACTATTACTATTATTATTATTGCAATCCCCATTTGATTCCCACAAAAACTCTTTCCCCCATTCCATTTCTGGGAAGATTCTTCCCCGGTTGATTTTGGAGACAATCCATGTAAAACCCCCATGGAAAACCATAAAAAAAAATGTTTTTTTCTTTGCTCCGTGTGGTTTCTAGATGTGTTGTAAGGGTGTCTTAGCTTTTGTACCATTGGATTTAAATTTTATGAACCTTAACTCCACGATTTTTTGGGCAGGTTGAAAAACTCAACCTTTGCCTGCAAATCATGGTCATATTATGGAATAGCATCTTATGTTTTTTTTAAAAAAAAAAAAAACGGATAGATTTTGTATCCTGTACGTGGGTTGGACTGGTAGGAAATATCGGTCAATTTTCCGAAAAATCAGTAAAAATACCGATTAATACCGAAATATTGGATAAATTTTTGAAAAATTACCAAAATTTCTATGGACCAATAATTGGTTACGAATTTTGTGTTGGAGTCGGTATCTTTCATCATCCACATGGGTATGGAATTGTTCCATTTTTGGGACAAGGAGCTTAAATAAAGTCGGTGAAGTGGAGACAAAGCAGGAAGATGGGAGGAAACTATTCCTTTATTTATTATTATAATTATTAATTGTTAATTATTATAATTATTGAAATGGTCGTCAGTTTTTGATTTTATTGACTTAGATGGAAGTGGAACCTCCATATGGCCATATAGGTTGGTGGTTGGCCCTTTAGTTTTTTATTTTCTTTTCTCCACCTAGTGTACTAGGATTAGATTAGGCATCCTTTTGGCACTCTTATATAAATTTTCAAGGATATTTCCCACTGAAATAGTATTTTATTAATAATTATTATGAAAGCAATGATAAAAAAATTTATTAAAAAAATATGACAAATTTTATGGTAAAATTATTTATTAATCAAAAATTGTTTCTATGAAAAAGATAAACATGAAATATGAAAATTCTAAAATTATTGAAAGAAAAAGATTATAAAATAAATATCATAAATAAATTAAAATGGATATTTTATAATTCTAATTTATTTATTACAAAATTCATTATAAAATATTTTATTGCTATGTAATAATGGTCCACAATTTCCAACCCATTGTAGAAATAAAGCAAAGCTTTCTCAAATTGCATTGGTACGTAATGATGATCCTATTTTTTTAGCCAAAAAGTAGAACAAGAAACATGAAACCTGGATGAGAAAAAAGCAAACAAACAAGGGAAAAAGAACTAAGAGTTTTAATGGAGATTGATGTTCTATTTGTTGTTTAAAAGTTCATCTCCTTGTACCAAAATGCAGGTCCTCCTATGTTAGCTTTTTAATTTCTCAATCACTAGAGGACAATTTCAAGGGACAAGTCTTGTTAAGGTAATTCTTTACTCTCCCCGGTTTCTCTCTCTCTATACTTTCCAATGAAACTCTAACTTGTCAATACTTCATTTTTTTTATAAAGGAAATTGAACATAAATAATCAAACTTGCAATCGAGTTATTTGATGGTTAGTAGATTTGGTCTAGTGGGTGGGTTTACTTTTGATTTAATTTGATTCCATTGAATGTGACGTTGATGACTTTATATTTTGAGTATTAACTTTTGTTTGTTTGTTGCCAAGTGTAATTAAATTTCTCTACTCATAAGTTTTCAAGTAAATATATTTCTTTTTTCCTCTACTAGGCAAATAACAAATATGTTAAAGGAATTAAATGTATTTCATTTTAATGTGTTTAGGATACTTAGATAGGATTTAAATAAGTTCATGCATGAAACATTAGACTTCCCGTTCTAGCATCCTTGTATGAAAAAAATTTCTCTTATTACATGCTAAGGACATTTAAGTTGTCAAAGAATGCAAATGGTTCATTGATGAACTAGTTTGAAGTTGACAACTTCTAACTTAGTCTAGCATGTGAATGAGACTCTTTTTTTCTACAAATGATGCTTGAATTGTCCAATTGGACAATATAAGGAAAACATAATATCTTTGAAGTTATTCTCTTATGCTTCATTCATTTTTTAGAAATTTCGACAATCATTCCTTTTGTTCTCTGGGTGCATATTTGGACAAGGCTGAATAATATGCCTTCTCCATTTTGTGTACTTGGAGAACTATAGGGAAATGCTGTCAAAATTTTTCTAAAATGAAACGAAACATAATAGTAGTTGACATGTAGGGATTATGTTTTCCTATATGGGATAGGAACCACCACCTAAACTAGGAAGTTGGAGATGTTAGAATGCATAAGACATGTAGTTTAAGTTGATTTAGTTTAACAAGATAGAATCATGAGAGTTAATTATGTTTCTTGGTTTAATCTTTTGATATATAAATTTATTTTAATTTTACATAAATATGCATAATAAATGATCTTCGACGATTTGCTATTGAATAAAGACTTAAAAAAATGTAACATATATTTATTTCTCATTTGTATGGTAGTGCATAAACTAGATAGGATCATAATTCTATAAGAGAACCGCATTTTTTACTTTGGTTCAATACCTAATGAAATTCAATGTATTTAATAAGATGAAATATCATGAACTAATAGGAATTTTAAATGGATAATTTGTGGCATTACCTACAATGACATGAATTGAATAAGACAATTTTTATAATTAACTATCTCACTTTGATATACTTGTAGACAACATGGCTATATTACATGATGAATCCTTTTGATATATGACACAACATTAATGTTAAAATTCCTCATGATTAATTCATTGTGTATTTCAATCATAGAATGGATCGAAGTTGGATGTCTAAAGATAGAATGTCACGGGAGTACGAAGAAGGAGTTGAGTACTTCATTAATTTTGCATTAGAACATTGTCCGAATCAAAGTGGAATTCGTTGTCCTTGTATGCGATGTGGAAACTTAATACATCATACACCTAACAAGATTCGTGAACATATGTTTTTCAATGGTATTGACCAGAGTTATCATACATGGTATTGGCATGGAGAAGCAGGTCCTACTAGTAGACAACCAACTGAAATGGCATAATGTTATGACACGATGGATTGTGGTGATGTTGCTAGTACAGTAGAAATGGTTCATGTTATAGATGATGAGTTCATGACAGACCCAATGTCATTTAAAAAATTGCTTGAAGATGCTGAAAAACCTTTGTATCATGATTGTATAAAGTTCACAAAGCTTTCTGCATTAGTTAAATTGTACAATGTGAAGGCACGGTATGGGTGGTCAGATAAAAGTTTTTCAGATTTACTCCAAATATTAGGAGATATGCTACCGGTCAACAATGAGATGCCCTTATCCATGTATGAGGCAAAGAAAACATTGAATGCATTAGGGATGGAATACAAAAAGATACATGCATGCCCAAATGATTGCATACTATACAAAAATGAGTTAAATGATGCATCTTCATGTCCTACTTGTGGAATGTCAAGGTGGAAGGTAAACAAAGTTGGGGCAAGAAACACTAAGAGGATTCCTGCAAAAGTGTTGTGGTATTTCCCACCCATCCCTAGGTTTAAGAGGATGTTTCAATCTCCCAAAATAGCGAAAGACCTAAAATGGCATGCAAAAGGTAGAGAAAATGATGGTAAACTTCGACACCCAGTGGATTCCCCAACATGGCAACTAGTGAACCAAATGTGGCCTGAATTTGCTTCAGATTCTAGGAACCTTAGACTTGCTATTTCAGCAGATGGTATCAATCCTCATAGCTCCATGACCAGTAGGCATAGTTGTTGGCCTGTTCTCACAATAACTTACAACCTTCCCCCTTGGTTATGCATGAAGAGGAAATTCATGATGTTATCTTTGCTAATATCAGGACCATGACAGCCTGGTAAGGATATCGATGTTTATTTGGCACCATTAGTCGATGATTTGAAAGCATTGTGGGAGTTAGGGGTGAAAGCCTACGATGCACATCAACAAGAGTTCTTCACATTAAAGGCTATTTTGTTATGAACGATTAATGATTTCCCTGCATATGGGAACTTGTCTGGTTGCATTGTTAAGGGATATCATGCTTGTCCAATATGTGGTGAAGAAACAAATTCACATTGGCTAAAACATGGGAATAAGAACTCATATACCGGCCATAGAAGGTTTCTTCCATGCAACCATCCATTTAGAAAGCAAAAGAAGTCATTTAATGGTGAACAAGAGTTTAGGTTACCTCCAAAAGAACTTACTGGAGAGGAAATATTTACAAAGGTTGATATGATTCATAACTCATGGGGAAAGAAAAAGAAGGTTAAACAATGTGAATCCTTTGCTCATCCTACAAGTTGCTGGAAAAAGAAGTCTATATTTTTTGAACTTGAATACTGGAAATATTTTTATATCCGACACAACTTAGATGTCATGCATATAGAGAAGAATGTTTGCGAGAGCATCGTCAGAACCGTGCTTAACATTCCAGGTAAAACAAAGGATGGAGTAAAGTCTCGACTTGATCTTCTCAAAATGGGCTTAAGGCTTGGCTTAGCACCAACATTTGGTTGAAGCGAACTTATCTTCCCCCTGCATGCTATACTCTAAGTAGAAAGGAGAAAAAAATAGTATTGCAAACTTTAGCTGATTTGAAGGTTCCTGAAGGTTATTGTTCAAACTTTAGAAACCTTGTGTCCATCGAAGAGCTAAAGCTTAATGGTCTTAAGTCCCATGATTATCATGCACTTATGCAACAACTACTACCAGTAGCAATAACATCTGTGTTGCCTAAGCATGTCAGATATGTCATTACAAGATTGTGTTTTTTCTTTAATGCACTTTGTGCAAAAGTGGTGGACGTGTCAAGATTGAATGATCTACAATAGGACATAGTGGTGACTTTGTGCTTGCTAGAGAAGTATTTTCCACCTTCCATCTTTGACATCATGCTTCATTTAACAGTGCATTTGGTAAGAGAGGTTAGATTATGTGGACCAGTGTATATGAGATGGATGTACCCATTTGAAAGGTACATGAAAGTTCTCAAGGGTTATGTTCGAAATCATAATCATCCAGAAGGGTGCATTGCTGAGTGCTATATCGCTGAGGAAGCCTTAGAGTTTTGTACAGAGTATTTATCGGGCATGGATGCAATTGGAATTCCTTCTAGTATGAAAGATGAATGGAAATGTGGGAAACCATTAGTTGGTGGTCGTGCAATAACTATTCAAGATTATAAATTGATGGAGCAAGCACATCATTATGTTCTACAAAATACAACCATTGTACAACCTTTTATTGAGTAAGTGTCATATATGTGAATATATGAGTTTCAAACTATAGCTAATGTTTATGCAAACCATGACATGCCTATTTTTGCTTGATAGTGAACATATGAAATATTTGAAGACAAAATATCCTCGTCAATCAAAGAGAGTGAAGTGGCTAGAGGATGAACATATGCGCACATTTAGTTATTGGCTTAGAAAAAAGGTATGAAACTCAATATTCATACTCCCCTTAAAATTTAATGCTTTGAAAATTTTAACTTACATTAACTTACATATCATTAATGAACCTTATAGGTTTCAGATGACATAAGTAAGAAAGAACTTATTGAAAATGAACTTAAGTGGCTTGCGCAAGGACCAAGACAACAAGTTCTTACTTACCCTGGATATATCATTAATGGTTGTCGTTACCATATCAAGGAGCGTGATGAGGCACGAGTCAACCAAAATAATGGTGTCAGTATTGTGGCATCGACCATGCAAATTGCAAGTTCCAAAGATAAGAATCCTGTGCTTGGTGACATGTGTTTTTATGGGATTGTCAGAGAGATATGGGACCTTGATTATAACATGTTTAACATTTGTGTTTTTAAGTGTGATTGGGTTGATAGTAAGAATGGTGTCAAAGTTGATGAGCTTGGTTTTACATTAGTTGATTTGAGCAAGATAGGACATAAATCAGATTCTTTCATTTTGGCAACGCAAGCCCAACAAGTATTTTATGTAGAAGATCAAGTTGATCCAAGATGGTCCATTGTATTATCAAGGCCAAAAATGGAGTTGTTTGACATAGAAGGTGATGACAACATAGCCGACAATTATATGGAGCATCACCCATTTACGAATGGGATGCCTAATATTATGTCTTTTGATGAAGTTGAAGATCATGATGAAATTTGTATGCGTAATGATTGTGAGGGGATTTGGATTGAACATTAAGCTTAATATTTTTTTTGTTTTTTGGGGTTGTGCTTTGTGACTGCTAAGTGTTTTATGTGTTTTTTGAGTTATTGTTAATATACAATGTGATGGTCAACAATGTTATGTTTTTATTTTATTCTTCTCAAATATATTTGTACTATTATATACTTGCTAAACTATTCTAAATAAATGCAGTTAGTATCATATTTATATATATTGAGATTTAAGATTAATTTTCATGTATTGCAAAGTTTGTACAACAATGATTTATTCCTACTTATGAAATCATTTTGTAACTAATTTCTTTAGATTTAGTTGAGATACATTTTCAAGTGTTGTTTACTAGTGCATAATTCTTAATTATTTGGGAACTTGGGTGAAAAGTGCAACATCTCTATGGATGTCTCAACCAAGAAGAGATAAAGAGCAGGTAACTATTAAAATATCATGCTTTACTTTTGAATGTAAGATATATATATATATATATATATATATATTATGAGATTGATCATATTCTTTTGATTGTCATGTAGATGGATGAAAAGGAAGGAAAAGAGAAGATTACTTCACCAAAAAGGTTCAGAGGCCCCCAACTATAAAACCTGAAATTGCTAAAAAGAGAAGTGAAGGAGTAAAAATTGACATTCAATATAATGATGATGGTGAGGGAGTGGGTAAGGGATATGTACGGCTTGTATCATACTTAGGGGTGCTAGCACGAACCATGGTGCCAGTATATCATACTGATTGGAGAGTAGTGCTTGTGGAATTGAAGGATAAATTATGGGATTGCGTTAAGGTATATAATAATCAATTGAAATTATTTTCTTATATTTTGTGTAGACCTTACATGATTATTAAATAATCAAGATCTTCTTATAAGGTATATAGTAATCTACTTAAATTATTTTCCTATATTTTGTGTACACCTTACATGCTTATTAAATAATCAAGATCTTATATTTTAGGGTGCATTCTTGGTTGATGAGAATAGCAAATACAACGTCATATCATCAATTGGGACTAGCTTTAGGTCATTCAGGCACACATTGACGAAAGAGTATATCCTGCCTTACAAGGATAAGCCCGAGCACCTTTTGCAGCCACCAATTGAATATAATTACATTCCAATTGAAGATTGGAGAAAGTTAGTGGCTAATAGGTTGTCAACAGAGTTTCAAGTTAAATCAAAAAAAGGAAAAGAAAGGAGGGCAAAATACGTTTATATTTATCGAGTGAGTAGGAAAGGATATGCAGGACTTCAAGAAGAATTGGTAAGTTGAATTAGTGAATTTTATTTTGTTGGACATTTACTTTTGTAAAGTTTAATTACTTCACTTTTTTATTTTTTGATAGATGCAAAAGACAGGTTCAAGGAAACCTATTGATAGATGGGTCTTGTGGAAGCTAGCAAGATTGAAAAAAGGTGAATATGATGATGTTACGAGGCCTATAGTGGAAAAGATTGTAAGTTGTCAAACCTATACTTAGTTTTAGTCAATTTCATTTGTTTTTTTTTTTTTTTAATATGACTCTTGAAGCATCCTATATTTTTTTGGAGAATGAGTTGGCAAAGGTTGTTGAGGAAGGGAAGATCACATGTGTTGGCCAAAAAGATATCCTCACTTTAGCATTGGGTACATCCGAGCATCCTGGACGGGTTAGAGGAAAAGGTGGGAAAAAAAAGCCAAAACAATTCTTCAACACACCAAAACCCACAAAAACTCTTAAAGAATAGGAATGTCAAAGGATGTTAAGGGAGAAAGTAAAGAGCTTGGAAGAGGAGATCATTTCTTTGAAAGCTGAAAAAAAAAAAAAAAAAAAACCCCTCACACCCCACTCTGAAGTGAGCAGCATAAACATAAGGAAACAATTATTGGAACATGAAGAAATACGAGGGAAGACTCATTATAGTGCTCATGTGGAGAACCTATCAGCAGAAGGGACTCGAAAAGCTTCTCCACTAACTCAGGTATATATGGCTTTTCCTAAGTTAAATTTATAAAAACAATATATAAAATAACTATAATGAAAGACTAAGGATTAGAAAATATGTTTTTACAGGTTTATAAATGCAAATTAGCTCTTGAAACTGAAGAGAACATTGTTGCATATGGAAATTATTTGCAAGATTCAAAGATTTCCATTGATGGAACTGATATATTAGTGGTCATCCTTTACCCTCTTCAACCTAATGCACTTCTTCCATTCCCACTTTCTGAAAACATTAGTACAATAAGGGAGGGCGTTGGATATGAGGTTTTGTGGCCTGTTGCATTTGTGATAAATGATGAAAATGATGAGGTGAATAATGCTATACCCAAACTTTCAAAGTTGAGTTATATTTTCCTACACTCTTGGTTTATTTATTTTTCATTTTAATGTCATGCATCTATTTATGTGTTTAGGATTTTGGCAAGAGGAAGAATAAAATGAAGAAAATACAAGCATCCCCAAAGAAAATCAAATATGAGAATCCTAGAGATATACAATTGTTTTCTAAAACAGTTTCAGCAATGTTGGAGGGTAAACCGGCACCCAAAGTTGACTTTCCAATCAATGTTTTTGGGATGAAATTTCAAACCTTCCTCTTGACAACTGAAATGAAGGATGTAATTTCTGCAAAAGAGTTGACTATGAATTGTATATGTTTCTATATTTGGTGAGATTTTGTTGTAAATCTTTATGTTACATTCATGATATAAATAAGTAGAAGCTGTTTTTTTTTTTTTTTTTTTTAAGTAATTCTAAATTGGGTGATATTTCATTAGGTGGCTGCATGAACATCTGGATGATACACTACATGAGAAAATTATATTTGTTCATCCAAGAATGGTGTCCAAGGCTGGAACAATAGCCCCACAAATTGAAAAAAGAGCAAGGTTCATTGCTGATCGCCTAATTGACTCCAAATTGGCAGATCTGATTTTTCTTCCGTATAACCCAAGGTAAGTTGTTAATTATAATTGTTTTTAATTTCTTAGACTTATAAATGCTATTTATCTAAATTATATGTTAATATATTTTAGGTTTCATTGGGTTTTGGCTATAATTGACCTCAAATCACAAACAGTATACTATTTAGACTCGCAATTACAACAGCCATACCAAGATATAAAAGATATTGTGAACATGTAAGTCTACCATAATTTTAGTTTTCATATCTCAAAATAAACACTAATGTAATCTTATTTTTTGTAGGGGGTTTCAAATTTTTGTATCTCAAAAGAAGAAAGGATCTAAAAAAGAGCTCAAGTGGATAGCTATTGAGGTTACATTTTTTTCTTCTTCTAAACTTTTTGAAGACTTACCTACATTTAAGTTGCTTTCTTGAATTAAAGTTTACTTGATTTTTGAAATGTAAAGATTTTATATGGCTTCCTCTCACATGAATAGATACCTATATATATGAATTTTCTTAGCTTATAATTGTTTTTGTTATTATTTCCTATTCCTAAGTTGAGTTGAGAAGGATACCATATACTTTTGTTTCACCACCTTATGAAAATATAATCTAAATTGCTATGAATACAATGTACTCATTTGTCCATTATTCCACTAGTAATGAAGTAGTACTAAAAAAGAACAAACCTATAGTATTTACAATCCTTTACAACAATTTAGATGTATGTGTGGGTAAGAAAGCAATGAGGATTCATTTAGATAGCTTTGATCATGTTACTTAGGTGTGAGTTGTTCTTTATATCTTTCTTTTGGCCTTAGTATGTCTTATATACATCCTATTATTTAGTTTAGACATTTCTTGTAAGGCACAACCTCTCTCTCTCTCTCTCTCTCTCTCTCTCTCTCTCTCTCTTTCTCTCTTTAATCTAAACTTTTTACTCTTTTATCCATCTTCAATCAAATTGTTCAAATGTAAAACATTTATTCCTTATAATTACTAATTGCATTTCTCTTCTATAATGTCAATCTATGAGATGTAAAAGGATGCTAATACTACATATTTCCAAATATATTATCAATAATTGCTATTGAAGTTTGATTGATTTACCTTAATGAAGTCTTAAAAGTCATGATCTTTTATAAGGGATATTTTCACACAAACAAAAGTTAATTTTTTTTTTTTAAAGTTAATCACTATTCTTAATAAATATAATTAATCATTACCTTTATCTATTCTTTTTTTTTTTTTGTCCATATTTCACATATACATGTTATTTGACATTCTTATATTTTACCCATTTTAACCCTCCAAGTTGTAAACAAGGGAGCTTAGGGTATTATGCTAGACATGTATTGACTTAATTTAGGTGCAAATTTTACTTGAAACTAACATTATGTCATTCATTGTTTTTTAAAATTTTAAATGTGAAGGATGAAAATTTTGACCAAATTTATATTTTGTCATATTTGATCATGAAATTTTATTGATATAATTTTGCTCATAGGGACCCAAACAATTGGATGGTGTCATGTGCGGATATTTTGTCATGCGATACATGCGAGACATAATTGCAAATAGAAGTCTCCTAACATCTCAGGTTTATTTACCTATGTATTTTCATAAGTACATGAGAACTTATACATATATTTAATGTTTCACATTAACATATTTTCTTTTCTCATATATTTTAGTTTGAAGGGAAAAAAACCTATTCGCGAGCTGAGTTAGATGAAGTGAGATCTGAATGGGTCTCATTTTTTAGCACTCTTATCTTAGACCAAGTATAGTGGGTATGTGAATTTTATAATTTTTTAATAAAATCTCAAACATAAATTTTAATTAATGTTGCATCTTTTCTCTTTGCAAGGTATATGGTGACATTTGCAGTTGTTGCAATTTTGAGATTTCAAGATCATACGTAAGATCTTATTGTCATGCATAGATGCTGAAGTTTTGGATACTTTTGGGTACATACCTATATCTTTTAAAAGATACATTTGATGAAAGTACCAATTCAAGTTTTTTTTTTTTTATGTATGTTTGTTGAATTCTTTTAGCATAAATTTTCGTACATGTTAATATCATTTTAGTAAAATTTTAAATATAGACTTAAAGTAATGTAGTTTTTCTATCTACTTGCAAGAAGTTGAATAACATTTGTAGTAGTTGGAATTTTGAGAATACAACATCAACATAGGTTCTTGCTATCATGTATATAAAGTTGCAATTAGTTTTTTCTTTTATTGGATATTTTTAGGTACATATCTTATCTATATTTTTTCCTTAAAAGTTCATTGCTAGATTTTTTTTTTATTTTTTTTTTATTTTTATGTATTTTGGTACATGTTTATATCTTTTTAATTAGTACTTTTAAATATAAACATAAACTAATGTTGTTTTTTTCTTATTTGCAAGAGGTTGGGTGATATTTGCAACATTTACAATTTTTAGAGTACAAGAGCATGCATAAGTTTTTGTCATCATGTATAGCTATTAGATTTTTTGGTAAATATCTATCATTTATATATATATATATATATATATATATATATATATTTGATAAGAGTACAAGATCATGTATAGTTGCTTGGTTGTTTGTGAATACATTTGGATATATTTGGGTAAATTCTTTTATCTTTTTTAAAAAAGTTGAAACATAAACATAAAGTAATGTTGTTTTTTTTTTTTTTACTTGCAAGAGGTTGGGTGACATTTGTAGCACTTGCAATTTTTAGAGTACACGATCATGTATAAGTTCTTCTTATCATGCATAATTATTTAATTTTTGTTTTTTTTTAGTAAATATCTCATATATATATATGATAATAGTATAAGATCATGTATACTTGCTAGGTTGTTTGTGGATACATTTCGATATATTTAGGATACATATTTATATATTTTTAATGAAATTTTAAACACAAACATAAAATAATGTTACTTTTTTCTTTTTTGCTTGGGGTTAGGTGACATTTGCAGTAGCTGTAGTTTTTACAGGAGAGATCACGCATAAATTTTTGTTATCATGTACAACTACTTGATATTTGGTTATTTTTGGGTAAATATCTATCATTTTTTCATATACATTTGGATACATGTTTATAACATTTTATTAATCTTTCAAATATAAACATATACTGATGTTTTTTTCCTACTTGCAGAAGGTTAGGTGGCATTTGCAGCAATTACAGCACTTTTGAAGGCACAAGATCATGCATAAATTATATTTATCATGTACAACTATTGGATTTTTGGGTCCATATTTGCCTTTTTTTTGGATGTATATGTGATGATAATACAAGATTATGTAAGGATATTAAGTTTTTTTTTTTTTGTCAATATATTTGCCTACATGTTCATATTTAAAAAATATATATATATATTTTATACATTCATGTGGTTTATCCATATATATACACACACAACAGGTTCAATTTTTATGTAGATCATTTGGGCAACAGGTTAGGTTGTTGACATGTTCCATATGCAACCTTGATATGAAATAAAACAATTTCCTTTATATGAATAAAGAAATCTTGACATAAAAGACATTGTATTCCTTGACATAAGAATAAAGGAACCTTAACATATTAAAATTTCAACTTTCAAAAAAAAAAATTCCTTGACATATGTGTAAATTAAATTTAAAAGCATATACAACAACATTGACATATATCATACCTAAGCTTAACATATATTGAATATAATCTTGACAAAACAATGAGTCAACCTTCACATATATTTAACCTAACCTTGACTGATGTGGAAGAAACATTAACATATGTCATATTAATAAGATTCCTACGTTGATAGAAATAAGGTCTACCTTATTTCATGCATATGTCAAGCTAGCTTTTATCATTTCTTGACACTGGCATAGATAACATTTGTGAATACCGATCTACCTTAACAGATATACCTTATCTTGACGATGAAAAACTGTTAATTAATGAAGACCCTTTTTCTTGTAGTGATATATTTGATGATGAAGTCCTCTGTTTCAATTGACTTTAAAGCCACAAAACCAATAACATTTTGGTGACATTAGCTTCTTCATTATTGGAGCTATTCAATAGCAAATAACCCCCTACCCCACCACCCTAAAAAATACCTCATGTCTTGGTCTTAAACACCCAATATAAATATAACAATTTGACTTGGATAATTCCATAGAATTTTTAGTATGGGAACTACTCTGAAGATTGACCTGTCTTGGCAAGAGCTCCATATGCAGAACCTACAGGCATAATCTACCCCAACTCATACCCAAAATTTTTTATTAAAACATATAGGGTTTTACTTCGTTTAAAGATAAAAACCAAATTCATAGGAATCTTTTTGGTTGGCAACACATTTTTATTTAATAAACCATAAAAAAGTTATATCAAAGGTGATAAAAAATTAATATAATTTTTAATGAAATTAAGAAAAACCAAGAAAAAAATCAGGATTTTACCTTGAATCGCTAAGTGGATGGAGACGATGGAATGTGTTGCGGTCCCAAGTTGTTTCTTCTCAAAATAGTTGGAGTTATTTTTCTCGTTTATTTGGAGAAAATAGGGTTTGGCTAAAGGGAAAATGAAAGAAAAAAATTAGGGTTTAGATTAAAAGAAAAAACCCCATCAAAATCTCTGCATGTGCAAAACTAACTCTTGTAATTAGTGGACTCCCCACTTCAACTAGTCTTCCGATCTCAACTACATTGACGTAATACTTCTATTGTTAAAGTGAAAACCTGTAAATCTCATCTCACTTTTGGTTACTTCACAAAGGAGAATGCCAAACACAACTCTGACAACTAACCTCTAGTACATCCTAAGCAAGTGAAGACTTAGGGTTTTGGATGCTCTGAATGTGAGATTTGAAGGTATGTGAAGGGAAATCATGTTTTGGCGGGTGAGGAAATCGTGTGGAGGGAGTGGAAATTTTAGGCATGTTTTAGGTAAATATATATACTAGGTAGGATAATGACACTCTTTAGAAACATCAAGAATGCAAAAATGTTATATATCCAATGACACTTAAAATAAGCACCAACTTTTTTTAATTTATACATATCAACGACACTTGCAGATGCTTCATAGTAAACAAGCGCCAATGTTTGGGCATAAAAAATAAATAATGACCTTTTTTTTTAAAGCGCCAAGGAAGGAAGCGTCATTGTTTTTGTTTTTTGTAGTAGTGATGGTATGGTGGAATGATTTTTTCTCATCTGTAGGCGTAGGCATGTTTGACCTAACCATATTAAAACCTCTTATATCTTTATGTGGATTATTTTATTTTTGTGTAATTGAACCAGTATTGTTTGCATCAAAGCTTTTGCTAGTTCAACATATAATTTGTGGTGTATGTTAGAATTGTGTTGAAAGTGTAAGTCCTATTCTCCTACTTACAGAAGGCATAAACTTTTGCACTCTAAAGATTTCATGGCCAGCCTGATTTTATGCATGTATTCAAAACCAACTGGTGAATGAACACTTGAGTAGTATTGGAGACGGAAAAGAAGAGAAGTAATATTGGATAAAAGGGACAAAGTTGAATGGGGATCTATTTCTCCAACATTACTACTCTTACATCACACACATTCCTTTTTTTTTGCATTGAATCTGGTTGAAGAGTTCACTACCAATTTTTGAACTCAAAGAATAATATGTAAGTAGTGCAGGCAAACACAGGAATTTTGAAAGACAGATAGAAATCAAATGACATTCAAAATAAAAGGTAAGTGTAACAACATGATATACAATGGATACCCGTATCAAACTCCTCGAAGCTTCTGGGTCTCCATATTCTACAGAGAAGTCTCGTCTGCAACTGTGTACAAGTCAACGGCCAAACTTCATTTCCAAATTGATTAGTGTCCAAAATGTGACCGACAAATACGTTATTAAAAGGGAAAAACAAAGGACAGAAAAAGAAAGAGAGGAGAAAATCTATGCTTGATCTTTGTGCACTGAATTACTGGTTTTACTTCATGTCAATCAACTCAGATATCTTCTCAACGCAAAAGAAGGGATTGAAAAAATTCCAGCTCCAATTTTCCAAAAAACAGCTTAGTCCACTAGTCAGTCAACTCTAACCATGACGACTTGCAACACCCCAGTCTTCTTTGTTTTACAGAAGCTCTCAATTTTATAAGTGCAGACAGACCAGAATCTCACTCAGCTCAGCTTCACAAATTCAAGTCAGCAATCACTCAAATACATTAGACTAATTTTTATGCTCTTCTCCTATTGAGAGAAATAGGCATTCACTTTGAAGAGACAACGCAGGTTTGTGTCAGTAGGTTATATGTGTACCCTGATAAGCAAATCGCCTCTACTGATGGAGATGCCAAGCTCTAGCTTGAGATTACAGTGGTGGTTTTTCCTTGTCAACCTCATCATTTGTATTAGTTTTCTTAGGTTGGAATCTCTTTCCAGCACACCCACTTTTGGAAATGAAACTGATAAGCTTGCCTTGCTCACCATCAAGCATTATCTGGTTGATGTTCCAAATGGAGTTCTGAGTTCCTGGAATGACTCTCTGCATTTCTGCCAATGGCATGGGGTTACACGCAGTCGCCGACATCAGAGGGTCACAACGAGGGTCAAAGCTTAGCTGGTTCCTTACCACCTATTGGGAACTGAACATTCCTAAGAGAGTTGGTGTTGTCCCACAATCACTTGCACGGTACTATATCCAGTGACATTGGTCTTTTACAATGGATGCAGCATCTCAATCTGAGCACAAATTCCCTCCAAGGTGAGATTCCGGTTGAAGTGCTTGAAATATTTTTATTTGGATGTATAACCTGTCTGGTATGATTCCTCCCTCACTCTATAATTGATCATCTGCCATTGAATTTTTTGTATCTGGCAACATTCTGTCTGGAAATTTTACTCCAAACATGAGGTTTAATTTTCCTCAACTCCGCAAGTTTGGCATAGCAGAGAATCAGTTTACCGGAGTAATTCCAGATACACTATCCAATATTTCAGGACTTGAACTTTTGGATCTAGGTAACAATTATCTAACTGGCCAAGTCCCTGATAGCTTAGGAGTGCTCAAGGATATGTATTGGTTGAACCTTGAATACAATAATTTAGGAAGGGGCATGTCAGGCTATTTAAATTTTCCATATTCTTTGCCCAATGTCAGCAGTTTAAGGCTTATCAATCTACATGCCAATAATTTCCGATCAACCCAACTGCAGAAGCTTATCATTGGGGGCAACAAAATATCTGGAAGCATCCCAAAAGAGATAGGAAACCTGATCAGCTTAACTGTTTTCAGTGCAATGCGGAATAATCTCACTGTGTCATTCCCACTTCAATTGGCAAGCTTCAGAATTTAAGAGTATTCGAGTTAAATTGGAACAGGCTATCAGGTCTGCTCCCATCCACCCTCGGCAACTCAAGTCAACTATACTACCTTGACATGGGCTACAACAATTTGGAAGGGAACATTCCTACTTCTCTCAGGAACTGCCAAAATATGGAAATTCTTTTCCTCGATCACAATAAGTTGAGTGGTAGTGTACCTGAAAATGTCACTTGTCATTTCAATCAGTTGAGATCACTCTACGTACAGCAAAACAAATTCACCGGTTCTCTTCCAACAGATGTTGGTCAACTGAAAAACCTAAATCAGCTGCTTGTTTCTGACAACAACTTGTCAGGGGAAATCCCCAAGGAACTTGGCAGCTGTTCGATATTTGAGTACCTCGACATGGCAAAAAACTCTTTCCAGGGAAACATCCCTCTGTCATTTAGCTCATTGAGAGGTATTCGGTTCCTAGACCTTTCATGCAACATCTTGCCTGGAACGATTCCCAAAGAACTACATCTTCTTGGTTTGTTGAGTTTAAATCTGCGTTATAACTACTTTGAAGGTGAGGTTCCAAGTGGAGGAGTTTTTAAAAATGTGAGTGGGATTTCAATCACTGGGAACAAGAAGCTTTGTGGGGGGAATCCCTCAACTTCAGTTGCCAGCATGCTGTGATGTAGAGTCAGCAAAGCATGGCAAAGGGAAGCATCTTTCAACCAAAATTGTTATAGCCATAAGCATTACTGGTGTTTCTTGCTTGGCTTTCACAGTGGCTTCAGTTTTCCTCTATGGGAGAAAAACGGCTGTAATGAAGTCTTCTTCCACCTTTTTAAGATATGGGTACTTGAGGGTTTCTTACAAAGAGCTCCTCAAAGCAGCTAGTGGATTTGCTTCTTCCAACTTGATTGGCATGGGAAGTTTTGGTACCATATACAAAGGAATTCTAAGTCGAGGCGAAAGACCTGTTGCAGTGAAGGTACTGAACCTTCAACACCGTGGAGCTGCCAAGAGTTTCATGGCTGAGTGCAAGGTCCTCAGGAATATTCAGCATCGGAATCTCCTTCGAATCATAACTTCATGTTCAAGTGTGGACAACAAAGGTTGTGATTTTAAGGCTCTAGTATTTGAGTTCATGCCTAATGGGAACCTAGATAGCTGGCTGTATCATGAATCCAGAAATTTAAGCTTCAGACAAAGATTGGATATCACAATTGATGTGGCTAATGCTCTGGATTATCTTCATCACCAATGCCAGACACCAATTGTTCATGGTGATCTAAGGCCAAGCAATGTTCTTCTTGATGATGACATGGTTGCCCATGTTGGGGACTTGGGGTTAGCCAAGCTCCTTCCTGAAGCTAACTAGATTCTGAGTAGTGATCAAACCAGTTCGGCACTGATGATGGGATAGATCGGTTATGTCGCTCCAGGTACACTTCCTCACGTTTTTTTTTCCTCAATCCTAAAAATAAGTTGTGAAATTGTTGGTTTAAATTGGCATGCAGGATAGCATAGCTATACTCGGCCTATTAGCCTTCTTACTCTTCAATGGACTTATAAGTAAAAAGATGAATATATGCATTGCAGAATACGGATTAGGTGGCTCCATGTGGCCTCAAGGAGATGTGTACAGCTATGGCATCCTTTTGCTGCAGATGTTCACGGGAAGGAGACCAACAGAGAGCATGTTTTCAGATGGTTTGAACCTTCACACTTTCTCTAAGATGCCATTGCCAGAACATATAATGGAGATTGCGGATTCAAACTTGTTTAGGGAGTCAGATGAAGCAATTAGCAATGTAGGAAATCAACGTGAAACGGAAGGTTGAATGTGCCATTGCCTGGTTTCAATTGCCAGAATTGGAGTAGCATGTTCTGAAGAATGAGGTAGTGATCGAATGGACATCAAAGATGTGGTGATGGAACTGAATACCATTAAGTGTTTCTTGGGGCAGGAATCCATCGGGAGAGACATATCAGGTGCAAGTAGGTGGGGAAGGAGCATCTCAGCTGGTGACCGAACAAGAAAGCGACTGATCTGCTAGACGGTCCATCCAGACGTCTCACGTTACTCTCTCTCTGGGGGATAACCCCTGTTTTATTTTGAATTTTGATGCATCCCTTTATATCTGCATTTCTCTTTCTGTCACTCTTATATAAGATATCGCCTGTTTTATATTAATGTTCATGCAGGCTTTGTATACATAGATTGTGGTGTAAGTTAGAATCGGCTTCAAAGTGTAGAAGTCCTATTCTCCTGTGCTCCTATTTACAAAATGAATAAACTTCTCCGACAAAAGACTATATATATATATATATATATATGTATAGTGCGACACTCCTTTGTAATTTGTGGCAGAACCAAACTACCCCGCCATGCATATGCATAGACAACTCAGGGGACCTGCCGCAAACTTAAGCATGTGGTTAGACCAACCATAATTATGGGGACCAACTGGTTTGGTGGAGGAGTTAAACCTAACCAAACTTCCCCATTAAGCCACTTGGTTTAACTCATCAAACTAAAACCAATCCAAATCAGCAAAGCCACTTGGTTTCCAAGGAGCAAACTTTTACAGTTTCTGGGTTTCTTCTACTTGTGCCTACCTACGCTATCAGTAATTTCGTTCCACAAGGTAGTCCAGACAAAGATGTGAACAACTTAATTGGATTAGTAACAAACCAGCTGTGCAAATACCATTTCAGCTTAGCTCAGGCTTCAGTGAGAAAATCCCATCTTTCCCCGATAGGATTTTTTATCTCTCCTCTTTAACATAGGCTAGGGTGGAAGGAAGCATTCCCAGCAAGAATCTTGATGGTTGGAATATCTAAAAGTGGCTACTAATAAACAAAGGGGCATGATCCTTCACAGCATCTATAATCTCTGCTGCCCCATCATTCTTATGGGATGCTAAAGTAGTGTCTTATTTAGATATGAAACCAAACTGTCTGGCTTGTTGGCATGCAGCAAAAAGCCAGCTGAATGAGAAAGTCCTAATTGATGTAGGATTCAGCATAAAACATGTCTCCTGAGAAAATGAATTCCAATGACCTATTCCTCATCGTTCAAAGCAAGCTCCATGGCTCCAACTTCTTTCTTTACTAATGATTTGTTTGGAAAACTGGTGCCTAGTGTCAGTGCATATTCTACAGAAAGTCTAGTCTGTCAATTTGTACAAGACAATTGACCTAACCTCATTTCCAAATTGATAACCCATCCAGGGTGTAACCAACAAATACGTTACTTTTTTTATTTTTTATAAAATCAATTTTGCACTGAATTATCAATTCTTTTCTTCTGGTCAATCCACCCATGTAAAATCACAGTGACTCCACTGAGATATCTTGTCAACTAAAAGAAGAGATTATAAAATCTCATGACTGATTTTCTTAAAAAAAAACAATGGGTTAAAAAATGTCTAATCGACCGGGAATGGGTTCCATACCTTGAAGCTGGTGCGGGAATTGTGGCTGAGGGTGTTCCTGGTGATGAGCAGAGGGGAGTGCGGCCAAGACCACAGCTGCCGCTCTGGCTTGTACCATTTGTTCTGCTAGTGTACTTCTCGTGCCAATCGAAGCACCGCCATAAACATACCAACGGAAGAACAAAAATAATAAAATAATCGACACAAAATTACATAAAGTTTCATAAACAATATTTGGTTTTGCGATAAAGAATACTATCAAGAATAGAGACATATATAATTATTGGTCTCGAAATATCTCATTTTTTATTATTATTTATATCTCTACCTTGAACTACGGACATTTTTATTGAGCCCTCTTTCTCCATCGATCAACATGAATGGTTCTCATAGGCTCATTTTTCTTATAACTTTTTCATTTTATGATCTAAAATATTTCTTTGTCTAATTACAATCATATACAAGCTTTAAAATATTTTATATATTATTTCTTTTATACAAAAAAATATATTCTAGTTACGAATTTGAGAAACCTCCCCAAGGCCATTAGTCATCTGACATAGTGAAAAGTTGGATAGAAAAATTGGTAAAAGCAAGATAGAATAATTACTAAAGTTAGGTGATTGGAGCAAAAATATGTGCTCTAATGGCACATGTTCGATACAATTTGTGCACCAAAGGACACTAAAATCACCCAACTTGACCTAAATCAATTCTAAGGTCCTAGCTATAAGTTTAGCTAGTATTTTGGAGATTTATCTCAGGTTTGAGGGAAGAAAATGATGCAAGTTGAATCACTTTACATTTTTGAAAGATCAAGAAAGAGTTAAATGAGGAAATAAGCTAGTCAAGACTCATAGAACATGAGGAAAGGCAAGACGAGGATATCATGAGTTTGAAAGATGAAAGATGACCATTATGGAGTAAGAAAGAAGGCAAGAAAACATGGGAAATGAGGCATGAAGCAAGATTCAACTGCATGGAAATTTAGAACTCAAAATCTGGTGGCAACATATACTCTGATTTTGAGAATAAATTTGGAGTACTTTTCGAATTTATTTTAGGTATACTATATACCGTTTTGAAGATCAGGAAGTCAAAAGTCCAACGCTTCAAACAGTGTACAAATCGGAGTTGAAATGAAGTTATGATCATTTGAAAACAGTTGCATAAAGTTAAAGGGCCATTTCGAAATTCAACTTATGAATTCGAAATCCAATTCGAAATGACCCCAATTTCGAATTCACCCACTTCTAATATGATGTTTCACCTCCTCTACCTTGGGAATTTCATCTAGGGTACTCCATCGCCTTAAGTGGGTCCCACGCAACTAGAAATCGCCATTTTATTATTTTTTGAGTCATTTTTAGGTAATTATATTGGAATAAGTGGCCTATGAGAGTATGCCATATGTTAGGTAATTGATGATATTATATAAATTCTCTTAGTTCTAGGGTTTTAATCATCTTGGATCTTTTTCCGAATAGTTTGACATTGGAGGTAGAAGAAAACGAGAACTTTGGTTTTTTTTTTTTCTTCTTTATTAAATATATTGTTTTTAGTTTCTTCTAATTCAAATTATGGATTTTTACCCTATTGTGGATTGTGAATGTAACATCACCCTCATGAGAGGCTAAGAAGTCAACTTGGAGCTTGAAGCATGAAAACCTAAGGGCTAGAAAACCTACAAGAACAATGGGTGAATTATTATAACAATGAAACTAATTATTGGTTGGGTGACAATTTATCAATTTTTTATCTTGTCATTGTGAGTTAGTTTACTTAATGATACAGTAGGTTATTACCCGATATTAGTGATTCTTAGTAATTCTTGATCATTAGTTATCCTCCTCTTCCCTATCATTATTTACCCCAAAACAAAGGTATAAGGAGTAGGAAGAGTTAAAAAGCCAAATCTTGAGTTGATAATCAATCTCATCCATTTGATGGTTTAGGAATTTGTTTTAAAAAAGAAAAATTAGGCTTCAGATGGATTTTTGAGTTATAGAATTCAAGTTGATCGTGAGGGGCCAAGGATCCCAAAACCCTAAGATCATATGACTTAAAAAGACCCTTATTTTCTCTAATTTCTATACCCTAAGTTGGATTGTGGAAAGTCCCAAACTTGAATCACTTGAATTTGAAATCAATATTCATTTTGTTATTAATTTAATTTCTTTTACTTAGTTTCACATTATTTACATGTCGTTTTCCACTTTAGGATTCAAACAAAAGCCAGTCCTTAAGGATGATACTCGAAATACTACAAAAGTTGTAGTAGCTTTTTTTTTTTTTTTATCTTTCTTAACCAAAGCTACTACATAGCCACTTGCCAAGTCTATTACTCGTTACTTGCAAGACTTGCTAGTCTTTTAAGTTAGTCCTTGCTCTAGTCCACAAATAAAAATTATCATTAATCACTCAACCACATCCTATTTCACTTCATACAATATTTTTAGTAATTTTCTTTTGTTTTTATAGTATTATCTTTTTAAAAAAATTATTATATAAATATGGAGAATTGTTAGAAAAGAAAATAGAGGAAGAAAAGAAATAGAGAAGTAGAGTTATGCAAGAACTTTGAAAGTTGTATCTTTCATTCATTGAAGTCTCCTATTTATAGGAGTTGGAAAATCAAAATTAAATATGGTATTTAATTTTTTTTGCAAAGAATATAAAAGATCTCCATAGATAGTTGTGAGGTCATTTACAAATATCTATATATATTTATAACATTCCCCCTTGAATGATCATCACTACTGAAAAGAATTAGGTAGACATTGATTGTTAGAACTACCTTATTAAAAACCTTGTAAGTAAAACCCAATAGGACAAAATCTAGATGAAAGAAAAATGAGTACAATATGCTAACATTCTATGATGATGCTCCCCCTCATGATGATGTGATTGTGTTGCCTTTAATGGTCCAGTGTTAAGATCTTTGAGTTAATGCATTTCAATTTAATATATGAACTTCTTGAATGTCATAGTAGGTAGGGCTTTTGTGAATAAGTTGACAAGATTATCATTTGATCTTATTTGTTGAACATTGATTTCATGTCTCTTTTGAAGCTCGTGTGTATAGAAGAACTTTGGAGAAATATGCTTAGTTCGATCATCTTTAATATATCCTCCTTTGATTTATGCAATACATGCAACATTGTCTTTATGTAATATTGTCAGAGTATCTTTGATAGAGGATAATTTATAGAACTCTTGTATATGCTTTATCATATATCTCAACCATACACATTCATGACTGGCTTCATGAATTGCTAGTATTTTTGAATGATTTGAGGAAGTGACAACCATTGTTTGCTTAATCGATCTCCATAATATTGCAACATTTCCGTAAGTAAAAACATATCTTGTTTGAGATCGAGCTTTATGAGGATTTAAAAGATATCCTATATCTACATACCTAATCAATTGCGATTTTGATTCCTTTGAATAACATAAGCTCATGTCACTTGTCCCATGAAGGTATCACAATATATGTTTAATCTTATTTCAATATCTTGTAATTGTGGCAAGATTGTATCTTGCTAGCAAATTGACATAGAATGTTATGTTTGGTCTAGTACAATTTGCAATATACATTAATGGACCGATTGCATTGAGATATGATACTTCTGGATAAAGTAATTGTTCATTTTCTTCTATAGGTTGAAATGGGTCTTTGTTCACTTCAAGTGAATGAACAACCATGGGAAAATTGAGTGGATGCGATTTGTCCATATAAAAGTGCTTTAATACTTTCTTTTTGTATATAAACTAATGGACTAATAAGCCATTTGAACAATGCTTTATTTGTAGGTCAAGACAATATCTTTTTTTTTTTTTTCCAGATCTTTTATTTCAAATTTCTTCTTGAAATAATTGGCTATTTTGTGAGATCTTTTGGAGTTCCTTTCTTTTAGGAGATTTTCACTAAGGCGGTCTTACCATATATGCTCGAATTGCTTCAATCCATATAAGGATTGTTATAGTTTGATTGAGTACATGCTATAAGGTTTTAAATCATTTGCTTCAAACATTTTAAATTCTTCAAGAATTTCACACATTTGAGATTTTAATTTATTTCCTTCAAGGTATTTTCATGTATATGTCATTATTCATAGATCCATTTAAAGAACTTAGAGCTACATTTAGAAAATATGTATGAAGTCCTTAAGGGCAATTGAGTTATTAAGAGAGCTAATACATGGTTTTTTTTTTTTTTCTAGAAACTACATGCTATAAGTAACGTTTGATGTCTCGTGATCTTATTTTTTTTATAGCATTTTAATACAAATACTCATTTTATCCAATAGGATTTATACTTTATGTTCTTTTATTTTTACATCTTTAGGCATTGGACTTTGGGTTCTAATATTTCTCGTTTTAGTAACAAGTTTAGATATGTTTGGATTACTTCTTTCCACTTTTACTACTAGTTTTGTACCTTTTTTAATTGGGATTCTTATTATTTTTAATGATATTAAGTCACTTTGGAAAGAAGATGTTATCTTGATCCCATTTTATATGACCTATGAAGATCTCGCTCTTTTTAGGTACATATGCCTCTTCAAGGGCTATTATCATTTTAAGATCCATCTTCCATTTCAAGGGATGTTGCATAACTTGTTGACTTATGTGTAAAAAAAAAACTAAAAAAGCCATTGAGAATAAATTTTGGTCTTTGGCTTGTTAAAGTTAGTCGGATTGGTTTTAAATTCTTTGACTTTTTTTTAATACTAATTAAAATGGTTTTTGAGTTTCAAATTAATATTTTTAAAAATAAGAGAATTTTATGTATCAAGTGTCAGTTATGGTTGAATCTATTTGTTTAAAAATAAATTAGAAAAGTTAGATAAAATTAAGAAAAACATGAGGTACAAACAATCATAAACAAAAAAATAAATATATTCTCTTTTATTTATTTATTTATTTTTAATATGTCCGTGTGCTCCTCTTTTATTTGTAAAATAAAACTATCATAAGCATGAGATACAACATGAGGTATGTGAAAAAAAAAATGAAGAAAAAGACACTTAAAATTACATATAAACAATGCGAGATACAAACAATGGATATAGCTCTATCAAACTCCTCCTGGCTGTTGGGTCTCCATATTTTACAGAAAATGAAAAGTCCGTTTGGTAGGTTCTATGAAGTGTTTTTAGTAATTTTTTAATATTTAAAAATTTTTATTTTTAAGTATTAGAAATGCTAAAAATACTTTTTAAAATTATTGTGGAACAATGTAGAAGTCTAATAACTAGTCTGCCACTTTGAACAAGTCAACGGCCAAACTCCATTCCGAAATTGATAGGTTTCCAAGATGTAACCAACCAATACATTATAAAAAAGGAATAAATAAATAAATAAATAAAAATGGAAAAACCATGCTTGATCTTGGAGCATTGAATCAATGCTTTTACTTCCAGTCAACCCACCCAGATATCTTCTCAACGTGAAAAAAGGGATTGTAAAACTCCCAGCTCTCAGGTTTCCCAAAAAGGCCCAGTTTAGCTGTTAGCCAACTGTATAACCATGATGACATAAAAAGACCCCATTGGTGATTTGTTTTCCCTCATTTTTATTTGTTCTTTTTTTAGTGGAGATGGACTAGAATTTAACTCAAGTTCACAAATTCAAGTCATCGCTGGAATACATTTGAACAGCTTTTTGTGCTCTTCCCCAATTGAGAGGGAGGCACTCATTTTAAATAGACAAGAAGCAGTTCGTATCCTGATGAGACGATCCAATCCCCATTAATGGAGATGCCAATCTTTAGCTTGAGATTACAGTGGTGGGTTTTGCTTGTTAACCTTGTCATTTGCATTAGTTCGCAGACGTTGGAATCACTTTCCAGCACGCCCAATTTTGGAAATGAAACCGATAAGCTTGCATTGCTCACCATCAAGAATTATCTGGTTGATGTTCCGAATGGAGTTATGAGTTCCTGGAATGACTCACTGCATTTCTGTCATTGGCAGGGGGTTACATGCAGTCGCCGACGTCAGAGGGTCACAGCCTTGAGGTTGGAGGGTCAGAGCTTAGCTGGTTCCTTACCTCCTATTGGGAACTTAACATTCCTGAGAGAGTTGGTGTTGTCCAACAATAACTTGCAGGGTTCTATCCCCACTGACATTGGTCTTTTGAGACGAATGCAGCATCTCAATCTCAGCACAAATTCTCTCCAAGGTGAGATTCCCATTGAGCTGACCAACTGTTCAAACCTCAAGACTGTGGACTTAACAAGGAACAATCTGACCGGGCAGATTCCCTTGCACGTTGGCCATATGTTGAAACTCCTACTTCTATGGCTTGGTGCCAACGATCTAACAGGGGTTGTCCCATTTACTTTGGGAAACCTGTCATCTCTTCAACATCTGTCCGTTGCATACAATCATTTGGAGGGAAATATTCCACATGAATTAGGTCGTTTGAAGAGCTTGAAATATTTATATTTGGATGTAAATAACCTATCTGGTATGATTCCTCCCTCACTCTATAATTGGTCATCTGCCATTGAATTTTTTGTATCTGGCAACATTCTGTCTGGAAATTTTACTCCAAACATGAGGTTTAATTTTCCTCAACTCTGCAAGTTTGGCATAGCAGGGAATCAGTTTACGGGAGTAATTCCAGATACACTATCCAATATTTCAGGACTTGAACATTTAGATCTAGGTAACAATTATCTAACTGGCCAAGTCCCTGATAGCTTAGGAGTGCTCAAGGATCTCTATTGGTTGAACCCTTGAATTCAATAATTTAGGAAGGGGCATGCAAGGCGATTTAAATTTTCTATATTCTTTGCCCAATATCAGCAGTTTAAGACTTGTCAATCTACAGGCCAATAATTTCAGGGGCGTGTTACCCATCTCCATTGTTAATCGCTCAACCCATCTGGAGAAGCTTATCATAGGAGACAACAAAATATCTGGAAGCATCCCAAAAGAGATTGGAAACCTGATCAGCTTAACTGTTTTCAGTGCAATGCGGAATAATCTCACTGGTGTCATTCCCACTTCAATTGGCAAGCTTCAGAATTTAAGAGTATTCGAGTTAAATTGGAACAGGCTATCAGGTCTGCTCCCATCCACCCTCGGGAACTCAAGTCAACTATACTACCTTGACATGGGCTACAACAATTTGGAAGGGAACATTCCTACATCTCTCAGGAACTGCCAAAATATGGAAATTCTTTTCCTCGATCACAATAAGTTGAATGGTAGTGTACCTGAAAATGTCATTGACCATTTCAATCAGTTGAGATCACTCTACCTACAGCAAAACACATTCACCGGTTCTCTTCCAGCAGATTTTGGTCAACTGAAAAACCTAAATCAGTTACTTGTTTCTGACAACAACTTGTCAGGGGAAATCCCCAGGGAACTTGGCAGCTGTTCGGTATTAGAGTACCTCGACGTGGCAAGAAACTCCTTCCAGGGAAACACCCCCCTGTCCTTTAGCTCTTTGCGAGGAATTCAAATCCTAGATCTTTCGTGCAACAACTTGTCTGGAATGATTCCCAAAGAACTACAACATCTTTCCGCTTTGCTGAGTTTAAATCTGTCTTATAACTACCTTGAAGGTGAGGTTCCAAGTGGAGGAGTTTTTAAAAATGTGAGTGGGATTTCAATCACTGGGAACAAGAAGCTTTGTGGGGGAATCCCTCAACTTCAGCTGCCAGCTTGTTCTGATGTAGAGTCAGCAAAGCATGGCAAGGGGAAGCATCTTTCAACCAAAATTGTTATAGCCATAAGATTTACTGGTGTTTCTTGCTTGGCTTTCATAGTGGCTTCAGTTCTCCGCTATGGGAGAAAAAAGGCAGTAATGAAGTCTTCTTCCACTTTTTTAAGATATGGGTACTTGAGGGTTTCTTACAAAGAGCACCTCAAGGCAACTAGTGGATTTGCTTATTCCAACTTGATTGGCATGGGAAGTTTTGGTTCCGTATACAAAGGAATTCTAAGTCGAGGCGAAAGACCTGTTGCAGTGAAGGTACTGAACCTTCAACAACGTGGAGCTGCCAAGAGTTTCACGGCTGAGTGCAAGGTCCTCAGGAATATTCAGCATCGGAATCTGCTTCGAATCATAACTTCATGTTCAAGTGTGGACAACAAAGGTTGTGATTTTAAGGCTCTAGTATTTGAGTTCATGCCTAATGGGAACCTAGATAGCTGGCTGCATCATGAATCCAGAAATTTAAGCTTCAGACAAAGATTGGATATCGCAATTGATGTGGCTAATGCTCTGGATTATCTTCATCACCAATGCCAGACACCAATTGTTCATGGGGATCTAAAGCCAAGCAATGTTCTTCTTGATGATGACATGGTTGCCTATGTTGGGGACTTTGGGTTAGCCAAGCTCATTCCTGAGGCCACCGAGATTTCAAGTAGTGATCAAACCAGTTCAGCCCTGCTGATGGGATCCATCGGTTATGTGGCTCCAGGTACTCTTCTTTATGTGTTTTGCACATTCCTAAAAATAACTTGTGAAGTTATTGGTTTAAATTAGCAGGATAGCACAGCTACACCTACACTTGGTCTATTATCCTTCTTACTTTCCTTAATGGATTTCTAAGTAAAAAAGAAAAATATATGTGTTGGCTGCAGTTTCAGCCTGAAACAGAGAAAGGCTATAGAAAGAAAAAATGGAAGAGTAACACTTGAGAATAGAGCTGGGAACAGAGGAGTTATGACAGTCCACACAAAAAACAGAGGACCCTTTTTCTTTCACTTTGTATTCTCGGTTCTTCAATTCTTTGTTGTACAGTCACCAGAATTTAAACCAGATGCAAAGAGATTTAACCTGAGTAAATCTCTCCACGTGGAAGCATGACAACCACTCAAAACATAAAACAAAAAAGTTATTTTTACATATATAACCTAACACAGCATCACATTATGTTACATTCTCCCCCCTAATGTGATGTTTCTCTACTCCCAAAAGCTTTCGGAAGTGAACAAGCTTCTCCAAAGGCAATGCTTTAGTGAAGATATCAGCAACCTGCTCCTCTGATTTACAGTACATCAATTGAACCTCACCATCTGAAATAGCTTCTTTAATAAAATGATACTTCACTGCAATATGCCTAGTCCTACTATGAAAAACATAGTTTTTTGCAATGGCTATAGCAGATTTGTTGTCACAAAGTAGACATGTTGCTTCATTTTGCTTCTCCTTGATGTCTTCTAAAATTCTTCTCAACCATATGGCTTGAGAAGTTGCCAGTGAAGCTGAAATATACTCTGCTTCAGCAGATGATTGAGCCACTGAGCCTTGCTTTTTTGAGACCCAAGATATAGCACCTGAACCAAGGGAGAATGCATAGCCTGATGTGCTTTTCATGTCATCAATACAGCCACCCCAATCACTATCACAATGGCCAATTAGCTTCACTTCAATGTTCCTGAAATATTTTATTCCAAGTTCAACCGTGCCTTGCAAATATCTCAAGACTCTTTTTGCTGCTCCAAGATGTAAATGACTAGGATAATGCATGAATCTTGACAGCAAGCTTGCTGCAAACATGGTGTCAGGTCTAGTTGCAGTGAGATACAACAGATTTCCAACAAGACTTCTAAAGTGAGTTTCATCAACCATCTTCCCTCCATCTTCTTTCCTCAACTTTTCATTCACAACTAAAGGAGTAGATACAGGATTACAACCAGCCATGCCAAACTTTTTGAGGATATGTTCAACATACCTCTTTTGACAAATAAACACACCATCTTCTTCTTGATAGACTTCAATTCCCAAAAAATAATGCAACAATCCCATATCACTCATTTCATATTTTTTCATCATTTCATTTCTAAATTTTTCAACCATCTTCTCATCATTTCCAGTAAAAATCAAATCATCAACATAAAGAGCAACAATAAGAATTTGGGAATTATCTTTGCTCTTCACATAGAGGGTAGGCTCACTTTTGCTTCTAATGAAACCATTTTCAATGAAGTAGTTGTCAATTTGAGTGTACCAGGCACGAGGAGCTTGTTTCAAACCATATAAGGCTTTCTTTAACTTGTAAACTTTGTTTTCTTCTCCATCAACAGCAAAGCCTTGAGGTTGTTCAACATAGATCTCTTCTTCCAGCTTTCCATTCAAAAATGCAGATTTTATGTCAAGTTGGTACAACAACCAACCTTTTTGAGCAGCCACTGCAATAATAGTTCTAATAGTATCAAGGCGAGCAACTGGAGCAAAGGTCTCATGGAAATCAACACCCGGCTGTTGTGAATAGCCTTTTGCAACCAATCTAGCTTTAAGCCTTTGAACTCTACCATCAGAATGGTATTACACCCTAAAAATCCATTTCACCCCAATGATTTCTTTGTCTTTTGGCTTTTCAACCAGCTACCATGTTTCATTTTTCTCAATGACATCAATTTCTTTTTCCATTGCTTTCCTCCAATCTTCATCTTTTATTGCCTCTTCGAAACTTTGAGGTTCAACAATGCACAAATTGCATCTCTCATAAACATCAGTCAAACTTCTCATTTTTCTTGGAGTTGAGGATGGTGATGACGAGCTTGAAGTTGGAGACCCGATTGAGGGAGATAATGGAACTGATCTTGGGGATTCTTGAGGTGATGAAGTTGAAGTGCTGCCATTTCCAGTTTCAACTAGTGCTTTTGTTTGAAGTTCATCAACAAGAATTGTTTTCTTCAGAATTTTACCTTCTTCCCAATTCCAAGTAGCTTTTTCATCAAAAATAACATCTCTACTTATGATCAGCTTGTTGGTTTTCAAATTATACAGCCTATAACCCTTTGACTGTGAACTATAACCCATGAAGATGCACTTTTCACTTGTTTCATCCAGCTTGCTCCTTCTTTCCTTTGGAACTTGTGAATAACATAAACACCCAAACACTTTGAAGTGTCTAACAGATGGTTTTCTTCCACTCCATGCTTCAATCGGAGTTTTGTTCAATAATGCTTTTGTTGGGCATCTATTCAAAAGATACACAGCAGTGTTAACTGCTTCAGCCCAAAAAATTTTAGGCAAACCCTTCTCATATAACATAGCTTTGGCCATTTCCATAACCGTTTGATTCTTCCTTTCAACTACTCCATTTTGTTGAGGAGTATATGCAACAGTAAGCTGTCTCTCAACCCCTTCATCTTCACAAAAATTACCAAATTGGCTTGAAGTATATTCTATTCCTCTGTCACTTCTCAAGGTCTTTATGTAGCAACCACTTTGCTTTTCAACAAAACTCTTGAATTTTTTAAAGATAGAGAACACTTCTAATTTTTTCTTCATGAAGAACACCCAAGTCATTCTTGTAAAATCATCAATAAACAATACAAAGTACTTGTTGTTGCCTTGAGAAGGTGTAGACATGGGTCCACATATATCAGTGTGAACTAACTCCAATACCTTCTTTGCTCTCCAAGCGACTCCCTTTGGAAATGATTGTCTATGATGCTTCCCAAGAGCACAACCGTCACATACTTCATTCTTTTCTTCAATGGTGTTTGGCAATCCTTGTACCATCTTCCTTTGACAAAGCATCTTCAAGCTATTGAAGTTCAAATGCCCAAATCTTCTATGCCACAACCAAGCTTCTTCAACATCTTCCATTCTCAAAGCCACATTTTCAGCATATTTGAAGACAATTGGAAAGCTTCTATTTTTCTCCATCTTTATCTTCTTCACTAAATTTCTTCTCCGCTCCTTATCATAAATGGTGCACTCATTATCTTCAAAGTGAAGTTTATACCCATGCTCTACTAGCTGTCCCACACTCAACAAATTTTGCTCCAAGGCTGGTACAAGAAGAACATCTCTAATGTACTTGGTTCCCACTTTAGTTTGGATGCCAATTGTGCCTTTCCCTTTAACATTCACTAAATCACCATTACCCATTTTGACTTGTGAGTTGATGGTTGTATCCATGTCAAGGAAAATATTTTTGTTACCAGTCATGTGGTTTGTACAGCCACTGTCAAGGAACCACACATTATTCTTTTGCTCCGCAGCACTTTGACAAGCATAAAACATGTTTTCATCAGCCTCTTTCTCCTCAGCACAGCTTGCTTGTTGATTGTTCTTAAATCTGCAATCTTTTTGGACATGCCCAAATTTTTTACAATTGAAGCATTGAGGCTTCCCTTTGAACCAACAATCTTTTTCAACATGACTACTTCTTTTACAAATATTACACTTTGAGAATGATGAGCCTTCCTCGTTAGTGAACTTTCTTCCATAGCTGAATCTTCCTCTACCTCTTCCATCTCTTCCTCTTGCTCTTCCTCGTCCAGTTCTGCCACCTCTAAATGAATCACTTCTATTTTCATTGCTTATAGGTTTCCTTTCAACATTTCTGGAGTTAAGGCTTATTTTTTATTGGAATGCACTTTCTACTGATTTTTCAGAATGCCTCAACAATCTCTGTTCATAAGTTTTTAAAGACCCAAATAGCTCTTGTACACTGAGTAGTGAGAGATCTTTTGTTTCTTCAATCACAGCCACAATTGGGTCAAATTTGTTAGGTAGACTGATCAACAGTTTCTCAACAATTCTTTTATCACTAATTTCTTCACCATATGACTTCATCTGATTTACTAACTCCATAAATTTGGAAGAAAACTCATTTAGAGTTTCATTCTCCTTCATTTTCATATTTTCCAGCTCTCTTCTTAAAGCTTGAAGCTTTACTGTCTTCAATTCTTTGTTGTACAGTCACCAGAATTTAAACCAGATGCAAAGAGATTTAACCTGAGTAAATCTCTCCACGTGGAAGCATGACAACCACTCAAAACATAAAACAAAAAAGTTATTTTTACATATATAACCTAACACAGCATCACATTATGTTACAATATGCATGGCAGAATACGGAATAGGTGGCTCCATGTGGCCTCAAGGAGATATGTACAGCTATGGCATCCTTTTGCTGGAGATGTTGACCGGAAAGAGACCAACAGAGCACATGTTTTCGGATGGTTTGAGCCTTCACAGTTTCTCGAAGATGGCATTGCCAGAACGGGTGATGGAGATTGCCGATTCAAACTTGGTTGGGGAGTCAGGTGAAGCAATCAACAATATAGCAAATCACGGTGATATGGAAAGTAGAATGCAGCATTGCCTTGCTTCAATTGCGAGAATTGGAGTAGCATGTTCTGAAGAATCACATGGTGATCGTATGGACATCAAAGACGTGGTGATGGAACTGAATATCATTAAGGAAGTGTTTCTTGGGGTAGGAATCCATGGGGAGAGACATATCAGGATGCAACTACCTGCGGAAGGAACATCTCAGCTCGGTGGTGACTGAAGAGCAAAGGAACATCTCAGCTCGGTGGTGACTGAAGAGTATGTATATATATATATATATATATATATGTATATGTGTTGTGTGTGTGTGTGTGTTTTGTCTTCAATATTGTTCATGTATCCCTTATATGGTTTGTAATGTGTTTTACCTTTGTGTCTCCAGAATTAGATGGTGGTTTGATCTAATTCTGGCTGCCTACTCTCTGTCTCAACAATAATTTCCCTCCACAAGGTAGTATCCCCACGAATGTATCATGTAGCATGAAATATTTGATAACCGTAGAATAAAACAAAATATTGAAAAACAGTTTTGTTTTGTTCTTAAAAACAGAAGATATATATAATATATTTTATAGTATATTTTAATTGTTTTAATTTATTTTATCAAAATTATTTTAAAAAATAATTAGACAAATATGAAAAATACTTAAAAATAAAGTTTTATACATAAAATTTATTTTTAAAAAATATTTAAAAACATACCATACAACTTAGAAGCATTCTATATTTTTTAAAAGACTTTTACTTTAAAAAACATCAAAAAAACTGTTTTTTAAACCTATTTTTTCTTTTTCTTTTTAAATAAAAAATCTATTTCTTGAGAATAATCTTTGAAAATACTCTTGAGGAGATGCAAGTTTCCTATTTCATTTTTCAAAGCTTTATCGCTCTAGCTTATTTTACAGGCAGTATCAGTTCTTTCCTGGATCATGAATCTTAAAAAGTTATTGATCTGGATTTCCTAGGGAAAAACTTTGACAGGACAAAGTCTTTGCATGATCTCCATTCAAAACAAACAACTGGAACCTCCCACCCACACAAGAAAAGGGAAAAAAACACCAGGTGATTTTGAAAAAGATACAATAATTTTAAAAAGTACTTTTTAAAATATAATAATTTAAAAAATATTTTCAAATCCACGACATTTTTAAAGAATCAAATTAAAATAATAATTTGTAGAGGTAATTTTGAGTCACATATTTTAATAAATATTAAAAAAAATTCCGATTTTTTTGTCAAAAATTCAAAAACACATCTCCAATGTTCACCTTCCTTTTTTGGTAGTTTCATACATTTATGCCGAAGTTCCTTCCCTACATCACTACTATCATAAGTTTAGAACGACTTGAAAAACTTGGCTATGTTTGGAATTGTTCTTAAGAATGGTTTTATTTTTATTTTATTTTTGTGTCATTGAACTAGTATTGTTCGCATCAAAGTTTTGCTAGTTCAACATATAATGTGTCTAAACTGTTAAGTCCTATTCTCCTATTTACGCGAAAGGCATAAACTTTTGCACTCTAAAGATTTCATGGCCAGCCTGATTTTATGCATGTATTCAAAACCAAATGGTGAATGAACACTTGAGTAGTATTGGAGACGGAAAAGAAGAGAAGCAATATTGGATAAAAGGGATAAAGTTGAATGGGAATCTATTTCTCCAACACTACTACTCTTACATCACACACATTCCTTTTTTTTGCATTGAATCTGGTTGAAGAGTTCAGTACCAATTTTTGAACTCTAAGAATAATATGTAAGTAGTGCAGGCCAACACAGGAATTTTGAAAGACAGATAAAAATCAAATGACATTCAAAATCAAAGGTAAGTGTAACAACATGAGATACAATGGATACCCGTATCAAACTCCTCCAAGCTGCTGGGTCTCCATATTCTGCAGAGAAGTCTAGTCTGCCACTTTGTAATAGTCAACAGCCAAACTTCGTTTCCAAATTGATGAGTGTCCAAAATGTGACCGAGCAATACGTTATTAAAAGGGGAAAAACAAAGGAAAGAGAAAGAAAGAGAGGGAGAAAATCTATGCTTGATCTTTGTGCACTGAATTAATGGTTTTACTTCCCGTCAATCCACTCAGATATCTTCTCAACGCAAAAGAAGGGATTGAAAAAATCCCAGCTCAAATTTTCCAAAGAACAGCTTAGTCCACTACTCAGTCAACTCTAAGTTTCTAACCATGACGGACATGCAACACCCTAGTATTCTTTGTTTTACAGAAGCTCTCAATTTTATAAGTGCAGACGGACCAGAATCTCACTCAGTTCAGCTTCACAAATTCAAGTCAGCAATCACTCAAATATGTTAGACTAATTTTTATGCTCTTCTCCTATTGAGAGAAAGAGGCATTCACTTTGAATAGACAAGGCAAGTTCGTGTCAGTAGGTTATACGTGTACCCTGATAAGCAAATCCCCTCAACTGCTGGAGATACCAAGCTTTAGCTTGAGATTACAGTGGTGGTTTTTCCTTGTCAACCTCATCATTTGTATTAGTTTGCTTAGGTTGGAATCTCTTTCCAGCACGCCCACTTTTGGAAATGAAACTGATAAGCTGGCATTGCTCACCATCAAGCATTATCTGCTTGATGTTCCAAATGGAGTTCTGAGTTCCTGGAATGACTCTCTGCACTTCTGCCAGTGGGAGGGGGTTACATGCAGTCACCGACTTCAGAGGGTCACAGCCTTGAGGTTGGAGGATCAGAGATTAGTTGGTTCCTTGCCTCCTATTGGGAACTTAACATTTCTCATAGAGTTGGAATTGTCCAACAATAACTAGCACGGCACCATCCCAGTGATATTGGCCATTTGCCACGGATGCAACATCTCAATCTGAGCATGAACTTTATCCAAGGTGAGATTCCGATTGCTCAAGCCTCAGAACTGTGGATTTCACAAGGAACAATTGTAGGAAGAGTGTAAATAATTTCTATTTTTATTTTTGGGAATTATTTTTAATTTATTTTATTTTATTCTCTAAGTTTTATATTTTTGGGAAGTGTTCTATTGAGAATTATTTTTTATTTTATTATATTTTATTTTATTCTATTAGTATTATATTTTTGGGAAGAGTCCTATTGGAATTATGCTAGTAGAGTCTCATTCCTTTTATAAGTAGATTTTCTTTCCACTTTGTGTCATCTTCTAATTACAAGTAGATTCTCATTAGGACTGTGTTAGTGGCCTATAAAAGCAAGTCACCCTCTCTATACTTGAATACCAATTTTTCAGAGAATTTTTCAAAGAGTTTTTCAGGGAGTATTTTCATACATCTATTTGGAGGAATTTATTCAAAAACCCGAGTTATACACATCTCTCTTACAGGGTGCACCTAAAGCAAGATCTAGCTATTGAGTCCTGGAGGTAGACCATTAGTACCCTAGTGCACCGAATTCGTCTTCGAGGAGAGTGGATCTATTTCAAGGACAATGCTTATCACGCCTCAGCCGATAAGTTTTTATTTTTATTCATTCAGTTATTTGTTTGTGTCTTTTGGGCTAGTCTTTTGTTTCCATACCCTTAACTCCAACAATCTTGAAATATTTCCAAATGAAAGCTTCCCTAGTTCACACCCGTCCTGACACCTTTAAAATTGATCCTTTCAATGGGACATTATTTAAGAGATGACAGGAAAGGGTTTTCTCTGCAATTGATGTGGTGAACTTGGGACACATTTCGACTGACCCAAAACCAAAAGATGGTTCTCATCTGTTACTAACCGAAAAACTGGTAAAACTCCTTATGAGTTATGGAAGGGTTATGCACCTAATATAGCATACCTGAAAGTGTGGGGGTGGTTAGCTAAAGTTCTTATCCCTGAACCTAAAAAATGAAAACTATGTCCTAAAACCTTTGATGAAATGTTGGTAAGTTCAGGAGCACCCTTGAACTTATGGGGGGAAGTTATCCTATCCGCATGTCATATTCAAAATAGAATACCTTACAAGAAATTCTTAGGTTCTAAGTTTGATATGAAAGACCTAGGAGAGGCAAAGGTGACTCTAGTAATTAAAATAACTAGATCACCTAATGGGCTTAAACTTTCTCAAGAGCACTATGTTGAGAAGATACTAAGGAAGTTTGAACACTTTGATTGTAAACCAGTGTCAACTCCTTATGATCCCAACATACAACTGAAGAAAAATAGAGAACATAGTGTTGTCCAAATAGAGTATGCTCAAATCATAGGGAGCCTAATGTACTTAATGAATTGTACCAGACCTGACATTGCTTATGCAATATGTAGATTGAGTCGGTACACCCAAAGTCCTAATCAAGACCATTAGATTGTTGTTCGTAGAGTCCTTAAGTATTTGAGAGGCACCATTAACTATGGTTTGTGCTTTAGCGGATTTCCAAGTGTCCTTGAAGGATTTAGTGATGCCAATTGGATCTCAAATTGAGATGAGATGAAATCCACTAGTGGATATGTTTTCATCCTTGGTGGAAGTGCAGTTTCTTGGAAGTCTACCAAACAAACTTGTATTACTCGGTCTACTATGGAGGCAGAGTTTATTGCCTTAGAAAAGACAAGTTCTGAAGCTGAGCAAGACCAGCCCCATCTGTGTTTATGCATTGTGATAGCCAAGCTGCAATTGCTAAGGCTAAGAGTAAAATATTTAATGGGAAGAACAGGCATATACGCCTAAGGCACAATATTGTGTGACAACTACTTGAAACAAGGGTTATATCCCTAGAATTTGTGACGTTATAGTTGAATTTGGCCAATCCTTTGACCAAACTACTAAATAAGAAACTAGTGGAAGAAACATCGAGGGGAATGGGGCTTATACCTATTACAAAAGTCAAGAGTGGTGGTAACCCAACCTATTAGAATGGAAATTCCATGAAGTAGGTTCATATGGGTAATAACAAATCACTTGTTGACTTGATGTGCTCTATCAACTCTAATTGTATGAGAGTTTATCCCTATGGTGTAGATAGAGCGTATTCTGCATTGACTAAGGTTGAGTGTTTACTCTTAATGAATATCATATTCCTTATGGATGGTATGTTTAAATGCAGAACATATTTGATGAATTCACTTATATGAGAGTGGAGGTGGGGCTTCTTCCTATGAGAACTTAGGCAGATCCTCTAGAGCTCTTATGAATATCTAGGCAGGGCGCATGGCCAATTTGTGCCAACCCGTTTTGTACAGCTCGTAGTGTAGTTGAGAAAACCAATGTGGATAAAAGTCTCTTGAGTTACATAAAAAAACACTGGTTCATATAAATTTATTTTCACCGTGTTTTGTGACTCAATACTTATTTGTCCTAAGACTGGTTCATAGCCTTTGGGCACCAATACTAATGTATTGGATTCTTTTTCCTCCAAAAAAAAAAAGAAAAATTATGTTTATACTCTGTGGGGGATTGTAGGAAGAGTGTAAATAATTTCTATTTTTATTTTTGGGAATTATTTTTATTTTATTTTATTTTATTTTATTCTATGAGTCTTATATTTTTTGGAAGTGTCCTGTTGAGAATTATTTTTTATTTTATTATATTTTATTTTATTCTATTAGTGTTATATTTTTGGGAAGAGTCCTATTGGGATTGTGCTAGTGGAGTTTCATTCCTTTTATAAGTAGATTCCCTTTCCACTTTGTATCATCTTCTAATTACAAGTAGATTCCCATTGGGACTATGTTAGTGGCCTATAAAAGTAGGTTGCCCCTCTCTATACTTGCATACCAATTTTTCAGAGAATTTTTCAAAGAGTTTTTCAGGGAGTATTTTCATACATCTACTTGGAGGAATTTATTCAAAAACCCGAGTTGTACACATCTAGCTTACAGAGTGCACCCAAGGCGAGATCTGGTTGTTGAATCCTAGAAGTAGACCACTGGTACCCTAGTGCACCGAGTTCGTCTTCGAGGAGGGTGGATCTATTTCAAGGCCAATGCTTGTCACGCCTCAACCGATAAGTTTTTCTTTTTATTCATTCTGTTATTTGTTTGTGTCTTTTGGGCTAATCTTTTGTTCCCATACCCTTAACTCCAACAACAATTTCACAAGGAACAATCTGACCGGGTAGATTCCCTTGCACGTTGGCCATATGTTGAAACTCCTACATCTATGGCTTGGTGCCAACTATCTAAGAGGGATTATTCCATTTACTTAGGGAAACCTTTCATCTTGGCTGTCCATTGCGTACATTTGGAGGGAAATATTCCACATGAATTAGGTCGTTTGAAGAGCTTGAGATATTTATATCTAGGTACAAATAACTTGTCTGGTACGATTCCTCCCTCCTTCCATAATTTGTCATCTGTCATTGAATTGGCAGCAACTGACAACCACCTGTCTGGAAATTTCATGTCAAACATGAGGTTGAGTTCTCCTCAACTCCGCAAGTTTGGCATAGAAATGAATCAGTTTACCGGAATAATTCCAGATACACTATCCAATATTTCAGGAATTGAACTTTTGGATCTAGGTGTAAATTATCTAACTGGGAAAGTCCCTGATAGTTTGGGAGTGCTGAAGGATCCGTATTGATTGACCCTTGACTTCAATAGTTTAGGAAGGGGCATGTCTGGCGATTTAAATTTTCTAAATTCTCTCACCAACATCAGCAGTTTAAGGTTAATCAATCCAGAAGGCAATAATTTTGGGGGTGTGTTACCCAACTCCATTGTCAATCTCTCAACCCAACTGCAGCAACTCGTCCTAGGAGAAAACAAAATATCTAGAAACATCCCAAAAGAGATTGGAAACCTCATCAACTTGATTCAATTCATTGCAACTTGGAATTATCTCACTGGTATCATTCCCACATCAATTGGCAAGCTTCAGAACTTAAGACAATTGGACTTCGGTTGGAACAGGCTATCAGGTCTGCTACTGTCCACCCTCGGCAACTTAAGTCAACTGTTCTACCTTAACATGAGCTACAACAATTTGGAAGGGAACATTCCTACATCTCTCAGGAACTGCCACAACATGGAAACTCTGGACCTCAATCACAATAAGTTGAGTGGTAGTGTACCTGAAAAGGTCATTGGTCATTTCAATCAGTTGAGATCACTCTTACTTCAACAAAACTCATTCACTGGTTCTCTTCCAGCAGATGTTGGTCAACTGAAAAACCTAAATGAGTTACTTGTTTCTGATAACAACTTGTCAGGGGAAATTCCCAGGGAATTTTGCAGCTGTTCAGTATTAGAGTACCTCGACATGGGAAGAAACTCTTTCCAGGGAAAAATACCCCTGTCCTTCAGCTCTTTGCGAGGAATTCAATTCCTAGATCTTTCATGCAACAACTTGTCTGGAACGATTCCCAAAGAACTACAACATCTTTCTGCTTTGCTGACTTTAAATCTGTCTTTTAAATACCTTGAGGGTCAAGTAGTTCCAAGTGGAGGAGTTTTTTAAAATGTGAATGGGATTTCAATCACTGGGAACAAGAAGCTTTGTGGGGGAATCCCTCAACTGCAGTTGCCACCATGCTCTGTTGTAGAGTCAGCAAAGCATGGCAAGGGCAAGCATCCTTCAATCAAAATTATTATAGCTATAAGCATTGCTGGTGTTTCTTGCTTCATTGTGGCT